>NC_092153.1:17473666-17633666 GCF_045791955.1 Oncorhynchus clarkii lewisi
ATCACTCTCATTGTGGATACATCTGTGATGGAAATAACCACTCATTTTCTCTCTCACCGTGGCCAAATTCTCCATCAACATCAATCAACGCCCACACACACCTTCCGCTCCCCTGTTTCTCTTTCTCTCCCTCTCTCCAAAGGCCTACCCTGTTTCCTCCAGAGGCCAATGGAGAGATACAAACAAGCACTCCCTTAAAACCCAAGTGGGCAATTAGAACAAAGCCTGTACCTTGAAGACAACACATATTCAGAGGCCAGTGAGGGCAGTGGGGGACTCCCTGTCTGGGAGCAGGGGCCAGGGAATACGACTGTGTTCCCCCACCGGCTCCTCTCTCATCACATCTTTAACACTTTGATCCTCGTCACAGAATGGCACTACTGACAAAGCCTTCATTGTCAGTCTTTACCATGTAATATTTCTGAAACAATGAAGGAGCTGCAGTTGTGTCACCTAGCAACCCTAATATTGTCTGACTTATGAGAAATGGCAACCCTATATTGTCTGACTACTGACAAATGGCACATACAAAACAGTGACACAGCACCCAGCATACACTTCCACAGGGCTCCTAGGCCAGCCGAGGAGGGATCTCATTTGCATTCATCAGGTTAGCACCATTTGGTTTCTGATTGCCGTTTGAGCAACTGACACCAAAGTAGTAGGTGTTTTCAGAGTTGATTAGTGTTTCTACAGACTATAAGTCTCAGAGTTTCAGAGCTGGTCATGGGTGCAGCCACGCTCAAGGTCCTAAACGATATCTTAACCGCCATCGATATGAAACATTACTGTGCAGCCGTATTCATTGATCTGGCCAAGGCTTTCGACTCTGTCAATCACCACATCCTCATCGGCAGACTCGACAGTCTTAGTTTCTCAAATGATTGCCTCGCCTGGTTCACCAACTACTTATCTGATAGAGTTCAGTGTGTCAAATCGGAGGGTCTGCTGTCCGGACCTCTGGCAGTCTCTATGGGGGTGCCACAGGGTTCAATTCTTGGACCGACTCTCTTCTCTGTATACATCAATGAGGTCGCTCTTGCTGCTGGTGAGTCTCTGATCCACCTCTACGCAGACGACACCATTCTGTATACTTCTGGCCCTTCTTTGGACGCTGTGTTAACAACCCTCCAGGCAAGCTTCAATGCCATACAACTCTCCTTCCGTGGCCTCCAATTGCTCTTAAATACAAGTAAAACTAAATGCAAGCTCTTCAACCGATCGATACCTGCACCTACCCGCCTGTCCAACATCACTACTCTGGACGGCTCTGACTTAGAATACGTGGACAACTACAAATACTTAGGTGTCTGGTTAGACTGTAAACTCTCCTTCCAGACCCATATCAAATATCTCCAATCCAAAGTTAAATCTAGAATTGGCTTCTTATTTCACAACAAAGCATCCTTCACTCATGCTGCCAAACATACCCTTGTAAAACTGACCATCCTACCAATCCTCGACTTTGGCGATGTCATTTACAAAATAGCCTCCAATACCCTACTCAACAAATTGGATGCAGTCTATCACAGTGCAATCCGTTTTGTCACCAAAGCCCCATATACTACCCACCATTGCGACCTGTACGCTCTCGTTGGCTGGCCCTCGCTTCATACTCGTCGCCAAACCCACTGGCTCCATGTCATCTACAAGACCCTGCTAGGTAAAGTCCCCCCTTATCTCAGCTCGCTGGTCACCATAGCATCTCCCACCTGTAGCACACGCTCCAGCAGGTATATCTCTCTAGTCACCCCCAAAACCAATTCTTTCTTTGGCCGCCTCTCCTTCCAGTTCTCTGCTGCCAACGACTGGAACGAAGTACAAAAATCTCTGAAACTGGAAACACTTATCTCCCTCACTAGCTTTAAGCACCAACTGTCAGAGCAGCTCACAGATTACTGCACCTGTACATAGCCCACCTATACTTTAGCCCAAACAACTACCTCTTTCTCTACTGTATTTAATTTATTTATTTTGCTCCTTTGCACCCCATTATGTTTATTTCTACTTTGCACATTCTTCCATTGCAAATCTACCATTCCAGTGTTTTACTTGCTATATTGTATTTACTTCGCTACCATGGCCTTTTTTTTGCCTTTACCTCCCTTATCTCACCTCATTTGCTCACATCGTATATAGACTTGTTTCTACTGTATTATTGACTGTATGTTTGTTTTACTCCATGTGTAACTCTGTGTCGTTGTATGTGTCGAACTGCTTTGCTTTATCTTGGCCAGGTCGCAATTGTAAATGAGAACTTGTTCTCAACTTGCCTACCTGGTTAAATAAAGGTGAAATAAAAAAAAATAATAATAAATAAGTAGCAATTCAACTAACCATCTACTGACCCTAACCCTTATCCTAACCCTAAACTTAACTGTTACCCTTATCCTACCACTAACCCTTACCCTATAACTCATGTTCTAAACCTAACCGTAACCTTAGCAACCAGTTGCTTATCAACAGATAGTTTGTTGATAGTATGACCCCTGTTTGAGCATCTACAGATGGACCATCTAAATAAAGTGTGCCAGAAAACACCTATGTTCTAATTCATGACATGAAATAGGCGTATAAATGGGGAATTACAGTGACCTTTTACAGTTGAAGTCAGAAGTTTACATACACCTTAGCAAAATACATTTAAACTCAGTTTTTCACAATTCCTGACATTTAATCCAAGTAAAAATTCCCTGTCTTAGGTCAGTTAGGATCACCACTTTATTTTAAGAATGTGAATTGTCAGAATAATAGTAGAGAGAATTATTTATTTAAGCTTTTATTTCTTTCATCACATTCCCAGTGGGTCAGAAGTTTACGTACACTCAATTAGTATTTGGTAGCATTGCCTTTAAATGGCTTAACTTGAGTCAAATGTTTCGGGTAGCCTTCCACAAGTTTCCCACAATAATTTGGGTGAATTTTGGCCCATTCCTCCTGACAGAGCTGGTGTAACTGAGTCAGGTTTGTAGGCCTCCTTGCCCAGAACACACGCTTTTTCAGTTCTGCCCACACATTTTCTATAGGATTGAGGTCAGGGCTTTGTGATGGCCACTCCAATACCTTGACTTTGTTGTCCTTAAGCCATTTGACCACAACAATGGAAGTATGCTTGGGGTCAATGTCCATTTGGAAGACCCAGTTGCGACCAAGCTTTAACTTCCTGACTGATGTCTTGAGATGTTGCTTCAATAAATCCACAGAATTTTCCAGCCTCATAATGCCATCTATTTTGTGAAGTGCACCAGTCCCTCCTGCAGCAAAGCACCCCCACACCCAACAACATGATGCTGCCACCCCTGTGCTTCACGGTTGGGATGGTGTTCTTCGGCTTGCAAGCCTCCCCCTTTCTCCTCCAAACATAACGATGGTCATTATTGCAAACAGTTCTGCTTTTGTTTCATCAGACCAGAGGACATTTCCCCATAAAGTACGATCTTTGTCCCCATGTGCAGTTGCAAACCGTAGTCTGGCTTTTTTATGGCGGTTTTGGAGCAGTGGCCTCTTCCTTACTTTTGTACCCATTTCCTCCAGCATCTTCACAAGGTCCTTTACTGTTGTTCTGGGATTGATTTGCACTTTTCGCACCAAAGTACGTTCATCTCTAAGAGACAGAACGCGTCTCCTTCCTGAGCGGTATGACGACTGCGTGGTCCCATGGTGTTTATACTTGCGTACTCTTGTTTGTACAGATGAATGTGGTATCTTCAGGCATTTGGAAATTGCTCCCAAGGATGAACCAGACCTGTGGAGGACTAACAAAAAAATTCTGAGGTCTTTGCTGATTTATTTTGATTTTCCCATGATGTCAAGCAAAGAGGCACTGAGTTTGAAGGTAGGCCTTGAAATACAGCCACAGGTACACCTCCAATTGACTCAAATGATGTCAATTAGCCTATCAGGAGCTTCTAAAGCCATGACATCATTTTCTGTAATTTTCCAAGCTGTTTAAAGGCACAGTCAACTTAGTGTATGTAAACTTCTGACACACTGGAATTGTGATACAGTGAATTATATGTGAAATAATCTGCCTGTAAACAATTGTTGGAAATATTACTTGTGTCATGCACAAAGTAGATGTCCTAACCGACTTGCCAAAACTATAGTTTGTTAACAAAACATTTGTGGAGTGCAACCTAAGTGTATGTAAACTTCTGAATTCAACTGTATATCCTATGGTTCTTTGTACTTTAGCCGATATCTGTGTCACTGTGTCCTAGCTAGCTTTTCCCATAGGGAACTTCATAAATACATCTGCTTGTGTTCTAATGACTGCTTGGGGATCCACTGCTCTGATGTGTGAGTTAGTCGACAGCACCTCATCTAAGAGCCCTATGAGAGGTTTGCTAGACCCTATGCTAGTACCCACGCCCACAACTAAACCAGTCTCTGGCGGCTTGTTTTGCCTGGAGTCAAACAACACCGCAGACACTGATTATTTCTATACTCTAACGATGAATTCAATGGTATCTCCAGTTCTAGCATGCATAGTTAGCTATACATTCTGGTACGTTAGGGTTTTGAATGGACATTACAATTCCAAAGACATTTCAAATCAAAAGGTAGTCCTGGGTGGACGGCATTTATCCAAAGAATGTTTCTAATGTCGACCTCCACATTTAAAAAGGTTGTTTTAATATTATGATGTTTGTCTGTGATAGGGATAAAGAAGCTTCGGGAATATCATACTCAGCAGGTGATCGATATCACAGCTGGAATTTGTCAGATCTGTTCACAGACACATGAATCCCTCGAGACTTTATGTAGGCTGTTATCAACAAAAGTATGTACACAAGACATATATTAAATCAATACATACTGCTATTATATCAATACATTAAATGTGACATGAGTAATAGTAACCGTTCATATTAATTAGTACGTATTGCTTCGTTGCCAAATTTTCTCTGAACCCGTCTGCTGTCCATGGTGCTGAAATGTGAAACAACACGGAAAACACCCATTTGTGGCTCTACGCCCAACGGCAGACAGAAACCAAATGGTAAGCTACTAACAGAGACACAGGTAACCACAACATACAGCCGTTTTGTCATCATGAAACGCATAGCCAAACACATGAAGGTGTGAAACAAGTTAGGAATCGATAGATGGCTAATACATCCGTCTAGACAAGTTCAGTGGTTTGCTTTTAAATACATGTATGTAGTCTTATCACGAACAATAAGCACAGGCTACAGGTATAATCTGAAAGAGAAGGTGAGGCTAGTAGCCATACCTTAATTGTCGTGGATTCAAAACGAGCAGGGGAGGCGGCAGCTGTCGCCATATTGACGTATCCGTGTATTTCCTCGAATTTACCGCTTCTCATGTGTAACATCTCCGCCCTGCCACCACCATCTGACACGCATATAAGTCTCCAAAAACCGAGGCACTCAGATCATAGTTGGAAAGAGCGAGGAACATTTAAGAAACAACAGTGGACATCTCTCTCAATCACCACAATTCCCGAAAACAGTGACGTGAGTGACAAAATCTGTTCCCAAGCGCGCGTCACCGTGAACCACCCAACTGAATGGGTGTGAATGGGTCTCTTAACAGTGCCTGGGCGTTCCCTTACCCATACCAGTTGTTTATTCCTTGTAATGGATCCACTATAGACCCTGTTAGCTGAAATATGGATAAACGTTTGTATTTTGCCACTACATTCTCTATGTAGCAGTGTTTCATCTATAGCCATGAGTATATCGTATGTCCATGACATTGGAGTCATCTATCCTAAGTAAAAGCCTAAGAAGCAGTTTTGCCATCTATTTTTACATTATCGAGACATGACCGCAAATGACTCAAGCTATTTGTACAATATCGATGGGAAATATTATCGTGATCAACGTTTGCTCAATGCGTTCGTGTGTTTGAGTAACACACATTTAGAGACAACAACATCCCTACCAATTTTGATAAATGCATTGCTAGAAGTGTATATGTCAATTTAAGGCAAATCTGTTAAACAATAGGCTTCTTGTCATTGATATGTATTAAAACAAATTAAATGATCTAATTGCGACACCCACGTATAAAAAAAGTTAGGCCATTATTTGGAGATTATAAGAAAGAAGCATAGGAAGGTAGCCTAAATAATAATTGATTGTCAATTCACTCGGTTTCCCCAATGGGAACACCCCGCGCTCCCCCTGTGCGCAAACGCCATGTCTATGTCTATGGGCACAAGCACTGTTCATGACAAATCAACATCTTGAACCCCATTGAAAACCTGTGGTTTGAGTTGAAGAGGTCAGTCCATTAGAGCAGACGAAAGATATCAAGTATCTGGAAAGATTATGTCTGGAGGAATTGTCTAAGATCCATCCCAACGTGTTCTCCAATCTCATAAAACATTTTACAAAAAGGCTGTGTTATTATCCTCGCAAGGGGAGGGTGCTAGAGTATTGAAAGCAGGAGTGTTAGTCTTTTTCAAGGGTGCCAATAATTATGGATCTGGCTTATTGCCAATGATATCTCTCGATGTCTGAAAGGGGGCGCTGTTTTAAAGCCACCGCACAGTCATTTTGGTACTCCCCTCCATTGTAAAAAAAAATAAAAAATGCATTTATTAATTCGTTTTTGACAAGTCTGTTCGACAGACACCTTAATGCATACTTTTATACTATATTAAGTGAACGTAACATGATTTTATTTCATGTATATAAAACATATTTCTTAAGAAAAACACATTTGAGAGTGCTAATGATACTTTGCCCACTACAAAAACAAAAATAATACTTAAATACATGCAATTTTCTAATTTTATTGACTGTTGTATTCCTTTCATTCCTATGGAGGACTGCTCCTTCTGGGGAGTGCCAATATGGCGGCCGGTGGCTTCAAAGCCTCTCATTGGCCATTACATAGTATCAACAATCCAGGTTATCATTGGTTATTGTCTTGTAATGTTTGTGTGAATGTTTTATGAAATCCAATAATAAAAATCTATAAAAAAATATATATTTGTAAGTCTGAGATAGACTCTATTAAATAGACCACTCTCCTACTTCTCAGCCAGTGATGCCAATTTAGCAATTTTGTTGCTAGATTTAGCAACTTTTTTTCAAACAGCACCTAGCAACACATTTAGGTACGTTTAAAAAATGTATTTAGAACTTTTAGCAACTTTTGAAAAGTGGCTCAAACGCTAAAATGCACGCATTTTCCCTATAAATTACACAAAAACGATGTTCTCTGTCACACACTCAGTCACAACACACGTGCCTGGCTGCAAAAGTGCATTGTGAGTGACGTCAGCAGCAGGCGCTCAGCTGGTGCACAGCCAGCAGCAATTTCAGCTAATTTCAAATCATTGTTGGCTGACTGCAGCAGCAGTGGTACGGGTTCGACGAGCCAAACCCAATGAATATAGTTGGTCACGAATGTTTGATCTTGAACAGAACTTACAACATCAATCAACATGCCTTAATCAAAAATATACCGCCAGAAGTACAGAAAAGAGTGGGAGTCTGTACCTAAAAAAAAGTAAAATCATATTTTTT
Source organism: Oncorhynchus clarkii lewisi (assembly GCF_045791955.1). Taxonomy (NCBI): domain Eukaryota; kingdom Metazoa; phylum Chordata; class Actinopteri; order Salmoniformes; family Salmonidae; genus Oncorhynchus; species Oncorhynchus clarkii. The sequence continues at coordinate 17,481,172 of NC_092153.1, forward strand.
GCCGAGATGGCCAGTCAATTTGTGTAACGTTATTGTGTATTCAACGTAATGACGCAGTTTTATGTTATCACACAACGTAATTTAGCAACTTTTAGCAACAAATCATCCTGCCGCTCTAGCAATTTACCGTGAAAATTAGTTGGCAACACTGCTCTCAGCTGCTGCTTAGTCACTCCATGACTCCGCCTTCCGCGTGTTCACGAGACGGTTCGAAGAAACGTAAATCTATTGTAACAGTAGGCTATTGCAAAAATACGCACATCACAAACAGGTTGTCTAGCAATTTCGTACTTTTTTCAGGAGGGGAGTTACATGCAGATATTTAGGGCAAGCTATATGTAGCCTACACAGCATATCATACAAGTAAGTCACAGACAGATAGTCAATAGCGAATTTAATGTTTAAACATTTTTTTTTTTGCATCTTTGCGAACATTGGCTAAACTGGAGGCATATTGTTAACTATATGGCAGCATAACTACAAAAATGACATCACCACACAAAACGCTAATTGTTTTTGCCCCAATGCAATGTGTAGACTGCTTCTTGCTTGTGCTACGGCGATGTCCGTTACAACAGACAGACCGTTGTATGTAGACTTCATATACAGTGAGCTGCAAAAGTATTGAGACAGTGACGTTTTTTGTTGTTGTTGTTTTGGCTCTGTACTCCAGCACTTTGGATTTGAAATCACACAATGTCTGTGAGGTTAAAGTGCTTAAAGTGCAGACGTCAGCTTTAATTTGAGGGTATTTTCATCCATATCAGGTGAACGTTTAGAAATTACAGCACTTTTTGGACATAGTCCCCCCCATTTTAGGGGACCAAAAAGTATTGGGCCAAATTCACTTCTATGTGTATTAAAGTAGTCAAGTGTAGTTGTATTTGGTCCCATATTCCTAGCACGCAATGATAACATCAAGCTTGTCACTCAACAAACTGGTTGGATGGGGGAACTATGTAACAAAAAGTTTCTAACCGGTACACCTGAAATGAAAGCTGTCAGTCTGCACTCATTGTATTATTTACAATCCAAAACTACAAAAAATGTGTCACTGTCCCAATACTTTTGGAGCTCGCTGTATATTTTTGGAACGTTCGTTAAAATCGCAGCTGTTCAGAAATATGAGGCAGAGAGAAAAGGCTCCATCATCATATCGATCTAATCGGTTGAGGCTTCAGAAGAGGGTGAGTAAAGAGAGAAACGTGAATGTGTGTGAATAACACATGCACAGTATGGGATTTGGATCCTTAGATTTGAGAAATAAGTTTCCAGAAGGGAGGGGCGGGAGCAAAAACTGTTTTCGTAGCCCCGGCCTATAAAGAAACTCCAGCACACTGGTGATCTTGATCCTCCACAACTGCACCAATCTGAAAACACCAAATATAATGACAGAAATCATATTAGATGATTTTGCTTCCACCTATCCAGCTGTTTCATTCAGAACAATGCAGAAGACGAAGGATAGGACACAAGGTCAGGGTGCCACTGTAGACTATTGGGACGCAGGCTCTCTGTCAGGTGGGCTGTAGTGTAGTGTGGGTGAAACAGGCTACAGATCTGTCTTCTTAGCACAAGCCATACTTGAGCATTCTAAAGAACTACAATGCCAACGAAAGAGCGACATGTGTTCCCTCTGATGTGGCACTCAGGGAGAACTGGCAAGCTGTGTGTGTGTGTGTGTGTGTGTGTGTATGTGTGTAGAGGGAAGCACGATAGCATGTCTATACCATTTTTCCACCTTAAGTGTAACCCCCCTGTGATTCTTGCAGGTCCCTGCCCTCTGCTGGTGAATGTGCTTTCTTGGCTTGAAGTAAAAATGCACATCTCCATCAAATACACTCTAACCCCTCACATGCCACAATATACCTGAATTTAACACAGAACATGACATTTTCGTTTTTCAATGCTGCCATAGTGAGTAAAAGGCTGTAGTGTTGCCCTTGTGGAGTGTCTGACTATTTGACATTCACCTGGCTCATCAAAGTTCCTGAAGCTGCCTGTCATCATGGTTACACTGTTCTCTTCTCATTACCGTCTCAGTGATGAAAGTAATACGTGTGAGTATCTGTCACATACACTCGCACACAGACACAAAAACACACACAGACACCTATACACATACATGTGCCTTTTGGAAAGCGCTAATTGTTTTACTTTACCCCTTTACGTTTTCCACATTTTATTATGTTAAAGGATTACTCTAAAATTGATTAAATAAAATGTCTCCATAATGACAAAGCGAAAATAGTTTTTTTTAAATGTTAGCAAATGTATTAAAAAAAACAGAAATACCATGTTTACGTAAGGGAAAGGGGAATACCTAGTCAGTTGTACAACTGAATGCATTCAACTGAAATGTGTCTTCCGTATTTAACCCTCTGAATCAGAGAGGTGTGGGGGGCTGCCTTAATCGACATATAGAAGTTTGGAACCACCAAGACTCTTCCTAGAGCTGGCTGCCCTGCCAAACTGAGCAATTGGGGAAGAAGGGCCTTGGTCAGGGGGATGACCAAGAACACGATGGCCACAGCTCCAGAGTTCCTCTGTGGAGATGGAAGAACCATCCAGAAGGACAACCATCTATGCAACACTCCACCAATCAGGCCTTTATGGTAGAGTGGCCAGACGGAAGCCACTCCTCAGTAAAAGGCACATGACAGCCCACTTGAAGTTTGCCAAAAGGCACCTAAAGGACTCTCAGACAATGAGAAACAAGATTATCTGGTCTGATGAAACCAAGATTTGGCCTGAATGCCAAGCATCACGTCTGGAGGAAACCTGGTACCATCCCTATGGTGAAGCATGGTGGAGGCAGCATCATGCTGTGGGGATGTTTTCAGCGGCAGGGACTGGGAGACTAGTCAGGATCGAGGGAAAGATGTACGGAGCAAAGTACAGAGATTCTTGCTGAAAACCTGCTCCAGTGTGCCTAGGACCTCAGACTGGGTCCAATGTTCACCTTTCAACAGGACAACAACCCTAAGCACACAGCCATTGCAGGAGTGGCTTCGGGACAAGTCTCTGAATGTCCTTGAGTGTCCCAGCCAGAGCTCAGACTTGAACCAGACCGAACATCTCTGGAGAGACCTGAAAATAGCTGTGCAGCGATGCACCCCATCTAACCTGACAGAGCTCGAGAGGATCTGAAGAGAAGAATGGGAGAAACTCCCCAAGTACAGGTGTGCCAAGCTTGTAGCATCATACTCAAGAAGTCTCGAAGCTGTAATCGCTGCCAAAGGTGCTTACTTATGTAAATGTGATAATACCGTTTTTTATGTTTAACATATTTGCAAAATATGGGGTATTGTGTTTAGTTTGATGAGGACAAAAACATTTATTCCATTTTAGAATTAGGCTGTAATGTAACAAAATGTGGAAAAAGTGAAGGGGTCTGAATACTTTCCGAATACGCTGTACACTTGCACTACGCGCACACACACACACACACGCACACACACACACACACACATGATCTCCCGATCAACGATCACTCCATCGACAGACACACCCAAGACTTCAGCTTAGCATGGCTTTCCAAGAAGAACAAACTTGGGTTTCTCCCAAACACCATATTTTTAAGCCTTAATGCATCTAATCAAGCTATTGATCAAGTGCTGATCTAAACCTGGACCTGCCATTCAAAGTGACTACAGGCATATGCAATAAATATATATATTTTTTAAATTGTCACAATATTACATTCCAGACACATTACATTCTACTCGAGTAGAAGAAGACAGTTGAAGTTGTCTGGGATGTCATATTGTGACAAATTCTTTGTTTATCAGGCTGGCAGGGCATCGGACTGACCTCATTGTGTTCCTTAAACAATGTCAGTTATGTGACTGAGGTGGAGCTCATGGCTCCTGTCCCCTCTTGACATTTGGCTGTGACTCTGCTAACGTTTTCGTTAGAGGGCTAGTGGTAAATGTGAGTGCCTTGCAACAGCTTGACCCTTACAGCTCTGTGGTATTTAGGGTTATATCATGCCATAGTACTCAAGGAGGGGATGTTGGGAGTTAGTTAGCCACTCAATACACTGTACATCTACTGCACTTCCTGATTATTCCAAGACTGTTAAAATAGTAATAACTGGATAGTGAAAATTCTGAATTAATTGCCTAAATTGTGCTTGCTTCGGTCAAATGTTGATTTATTTAAAACTGTTAATTTAGTCAGATGGTAATGTTTTCTGACTAACCTCCATTTTGCTGGTGGACATGTGATCAGGTGATTGCTGTGGTGGCATTTTTCTGCTTTACCAAATGAGGAGAGTTACAAACTACACACCAGTCAGAGTTACACTTAAACTACATATTTTTTATTAAGAGCTTTGCAAAAGCCCTTTTTGACTTTCAATGATGCGCTATCTCTAATGAACCGTTGAAAAGTACCACCAGAAAAGTACAAAGATCTTTTATAGCCAAGATACACCCCTCTCAACTTACATGACGAACCACAGATCTTAGGAACAGTTCACAAGGTTAAGATTTGTATGAAAGATATCTATAAAACATAGCAGACAGTTAGTGCTTTGTCAACAGTTCTCATTGTAAAGACCAGTGTCTGGCCCCCTCCTACTCCAAACTGGAACCCGTCTCACCCTGGTACGGTATAGCACAAAAACATTACCTTTACTATCTGGAATGCTCTTTAGGCTTTATTACTCAAAGACATGGTCAATCTCCTCTGTCAGTGATATCTCATAGAGGCCCATCCTCAGTGGAACACACACACACAATACTCTATTCTGTCGAATGTAACAACTATTATAATGTAATACAAGCATTAAAATATAATCTTGCAATTTTCCCCGACATTGTACAGGACAGGAATCCAGTAGGAGTCTAGGAGCTACACACACAAGCCAGAGTCAAAACTTCCAGAGTTACCTCTGACCTATTCAATAAACTGTCTTGAGTAAACAGTGCATTGAGACTTTTTTTAAAGGCATGCGGGAAAACAGAGGAGGAAAATGAGTTCATATTAAGGGCTTTATAATTACTGACTCTATTTCCTCACCTATTGATAAGACTATTCACTATGGGGTCAGGGTGCAACATTTTTCAGAAATGTTAATCAACATGGCCGCCACTGTTTTAAGATGGATAAGTTTAGATCTGTGTGTCTAGGCTGTAATAGTAGGATTATTATTCTAAGACAACCATTTAAAAATGATAGTGTGTGTGTGTCCATCTCACAGATTTCACTATATTAACATGAGTGCACACCAGATAAGTGACAATCGATTTGTAACAATGAAATGTAGCCAATACAACACATTTACATAAATATATATTTACTAACTAACTGGTGCAGGGAATCTTCACTGTTTAACCACCAAAGAAGGTTACACGATTACAATCAATGTGGACATGTGTTCCTCTGGGCTTAATTTGATTAAACTCCTACTTGGTGAGTGACTGCTACTGTGTAAATTAAACTTTAGTATAGGGACAATGTCCATCGCCTGCCATAGTCCAGTCTGACCTTGTGTTATAGTGTTGAACCAAGCGGAGCCTCCAAACAGTAGATTTCTACTCCCTCAATGGTGCTACTTTGTCTCCATAAATCACAGGCAAGGGTGTGTGTATTCATTAGTTGCATTCCTTTGCAAAACCTTTCGTCTGTTGCATAATGCTTTGCAAAATAAACTGTTTACTGTCTCCTTTAGGTGTGATGGTGTGGGGGTGCTTTGGTGACACTGTCTGTGATTTATTTAGATATCTTGTCTAGCATGGCTACCACAGCATTCGGCAGCGATACGCCATCCCATCTGGTTTGCGCTTAGTGGGACTATCACTTGTTTTACAACAGGACAATGACCCAACACACCTCCAGGCTGTGTAAGGGCTATTTGACCAAGAAGGAGAGTGATGGAGTGCTGCATCAGATGAACTGGCCTCCACAAACAGCCAATTGAGATGGTTTGGGATGAGTTGAACCGCAGAGTGAAGGAAAAGCAGCCAACAAGTGCTCAGCATACAGTATGTGGGAACTCCTTTAAGACTGTTGGAAAAGCATTCCTCATTAAGCTGGTTGAGAGAATGCCAAGAGTGTGCAAAGCTGTCATCAAGGCAAAGGGTGGCTACTTTGAAGAATTTAAAATATACAATATATTTTCATTTGTTTAACACTATTTTGGTTACTACATGATTCCATATGTGTTATTTCCTAGTTTTGATGTCTTCACTATTATTCTACTATGTAAAACGTAGTAAAAATAAAGAAACTCTGTCCAAACTTTTGACGGGTACTGTACATGAATTTGTACAATACAAACTCTTGTTTTTATTTGGAGTAAAGGGTTTTTGTTGCAAAACGTTTTGCAATGGAATCTGACTAATGAATACACCCCAGATCAGTCCTCCCCATTGATGTGAATGCATTGTAGACACAGAAATCGGAATGAGTTACCTTCAGTATAGTATCACCACACAGGACAACATGACTGACAATGCAAAGATGGCAGCACACAGACCTACAAGGCATACTGTATAGTCGGAGCAGCATGAGAAAGATACAGCAACTGAGAAGATTAGAAGTGTTTTAACAAATTAAATGGACTACGGAGGGTTCACCCAGTTGAAATAATGCCATAGGAGCCCTTAGACAGTAGGGTCCATGTGTAGACAGGACAGAGTCTGTGATGTCAGAGGGCTGGGCAGGGCCAGAAGGTGCAGTAGTTAGGGTTCACTAGGCTGTATAGTACAGTAGGGTCCATGTGTAGACAGGACAGAGTCTGTGATGTCAGAGGGCTGGGCAGGGCCAGAAGGTGCAGTAGGCTGTCTGCTAAACAAGGATTACAGAGCAAGGGATCTCTCCCTCTCTCTAATTCTCTCCCTCTGATGGTGGTGAAATGACAGTCAGGTTGATAGAATCTAATTTCTGGACAGAGAGAGGTAAGGACATTGTCTATTTGAAACTGATTTGTGGATTTGATTGTTGTGTAGCTGCGGGACAATATGTTGAGACAGGGTTTGGAGAGCACTAATCACTCCTGCTCTTGGAGGAGTAAAGCCTATTCTGGTTTGCATTAGCCAGTTGACCAACATGGCCCAGCCAGGGTTGCATTTCATTATGTGCTTGGTCTATTCTGAGTATATTTGCTCTTGTTTAAAGAGACAAAAAATAAGTGTGAATGTAAGTGTTTAGCCTATTCAATTAGGTGCTCTGATTACCACCAACATTCCGTTGTGTACTTAGTAGAGGCAAGAATGGAACGGCTATAAAATATAACGTGTTTTGGTTATGTCATTTAGATGTTCACAGGAGCCCCCAGCATATTCTTCTACATTGAGTGGAGCGCAGGCACCCCCAAATTGTTGGAGTCCAACAGCTATAAAACTTACTAGCAACTCATTCATATAGGAACGTGGTGACGAACAGTTACTCAGAGCTGCTGAGGAAGGCATGCATCGTTGAACTCACTTCTTTAAATACTCTGGGGGATGTCTGATATAGACCAGGGGTTTGACACTTTGTAGGCTGGTGCTCCGTTTTGTCAATCACGCGTGCCCCAAAACCTTGAACAATACGATTGTGTGCATCGCGGTTGGTGCGTGAATATTACAGTAGGTCTCCCTTATTTGACGAACGTGTCCAGGAAAGCCGTTTCGATGTTGTCTCGTAAGCAGATTCATGTTGTTGTAGTTTGTATAACTTTTAAACGAGAAGTAGTATAAATGTACTTGGCAGTGACATTAAAATATTTAATTTAGAACTAGTGTGCCAAATGCGCACACAGTCAAAATCCTGTCAGTGCCAGGTGGTCAAGTCTGGTGACAATTTCAAAATAAAACAATCTAAATGTAGTTACTCTTGCTGAGTAAGTCTTGTAGGATAAGTCCATGTTTTTGTCGGAGAAAAGGAGGATAACTGTTTTACGGTCTGTGATAGACTATATATGCAAAAGTATGTGGACACCCCTTCAAATTAGTGGATTTGACTTTTTCAGGCACACCTGTTGCTGACAGGTGTATAAAATCGAGCAAGCAGCCATGCAATCTCCATAAACAAACATTGGCAGTAGAATGGCCTTACTAAAGAACTCAGTGACTTTCAACATGGCACCTTCATGGGATGCCACCTTTCCAACAAGTCAGTTCATCAAATGTCTGCCCTGCTAGAGCTGCCCTGGTCAACTGTAGGTGCTGTTATTGTGAAGTGGAAATGTATAGGCGCAACAACAGCTCAGCAGTGAAGTGGTAGGCCACACAAGCTTACAGAATGGGATTGCTAAGTGCTGAAGCATGTACCGCGTAAAAATTGTCTGTCCTCGGTTGCAACCGAGGAATCTGGGTTTGGCGGATGCCAGGAGAAGGCTACCTGCCCCAATGCATAGTTCCAACTGTAATGTTTGGTGTAGGAGGAATAATGTTCTGGGGCTGTTTTTCATTCCAGTGAAGGGAAATCTTAACACTACAGCATACAATGACGTTCTAGAAGATGATGTGCTTCCAACCTTGTGGCAACAGTTTGGGGAAGGCCTTTTCCTGTTTCAGCATGCCCCCGTGCACAAAGCGATGTCCATACAGAAATGGTTTGTTGAGATCGGTGTGGAAAAACTTGACTGGCCTGCACAGAGCCCTGAGCTCAACCCCATCGAACACCTTTAGGATAATTGGAACGCCGACTGCGAGCCAGGCCTAATCGCCCAACATCAGTGCCCGATCTCACTAATGCTCTTGTAGCTGAATGGAAGCAAGTCCTCGCAGCATCAAGTGGAAAGCCGTTCTCAGAAGAGTGGAGGCTGTTATAGCAGCAAAGGGGGACCAACTCCATATTTATGCCCATGATTTTGCAATGAGATGTTGGACGAGCAGGTGTCCACATACTTTTGGTCATGCAGTGTAAGTCCTGTACCACTGTAACACTTTTAGTTGACTGTGAAATCAGCTTCTCACAGGATGTCATCTCCTCTCCTTGTGTTGACATTGTCCCTCTCTGTTAGGAGATTCACCTGAGATTCAGTCAAGTCTCTGATTCTGGTCGCGTCTAGACCCCTGGGGAGGCTCCATGGAGGAGTACCTGCTGGAGAGGGAGCATACTCTAGCAGTGGTTCTACCAGGAGGCCTGGAGAAAACGGCCCAGATACATGGGAGGTAAGAGGCATACAGACAGAATGTTTTGTTGGAGCCCTACAAAATCGTACCGTGTATTTGGAATGGATTGACTTTGTACGGAAAATGTATGAAAATGTATGCACTCACTAAGATGCTCTCGATAAGAGCATCTGCTAAATGACTAAAATGTAAATGGGTTCCTTTTATATTTGAACATCATTGAAATTAATTTAAAACCATGAATATAACTCTATACTGTGGACACATGTAGGACACCTGCACTGTGTTTATATCCCTACATTAAACCTGTGATGGACATACTGGTCACACTCTGTGCCCTGAACCACCTGAATCCATCTGAGTTCACCATAGAACTCCAGAAACCAAATCTCCTTCAATCCCAGCTCTCTGATTGGAGCCATGGAGGCTCACAGGATCCTACTGAAACCTAAAGGGGGAGAGGAGAAGATAAGGAGGCTGTACGTGCCAGAGGTAAATGCTAACAAAAATGCATCTGTACACACTAGCCAATCTCCAACCTAGGTCAGTTTGTGTACTGAAGGGATACTGATACTTTCCTGAAAGGTCACTGTACGTCTGCTGATCAACTACAAGAAGAACCATAAGGTCGTTGTGAGGGTCAGCCCTAGAGTCCCTCTGGAGCAGCTCCTGCCTGCGGTGTGTGTGAAGTGTGAGTTTGACCTGGAGTCCACCATTGTAATGAGAGCCAATGGCTCTGAAGAACCTTTAAACCTGAGCAGGTCCCTCGGTGGCTAAGGGAACTGTACGCCAAGGACATGGCAGGTGAGAGATGTCTTTATGTAACTCTGCTTTTCAGTTTTGGTGACATACTTGTTTCATACCCAAACTGTGTTTTTGGAGACTGTCTACAGTATATTATTTACCCACTGAGTGCATCGTGTCTATATACTGTAAATAGGAAAATGCTAACATGGATGTCTATTTCTAATCTTGAACAGCTGTCAGTCCTGAAGTGGTTATCACACTACCTCCCCCCGAGGGTACAAAACTTAACAAAAATGTCTGAAAATGCCCCCCCCCCTCCCACGAAGTAAAGGGAAGAAACAGAAGGAGAAAGAGAACAGAGGATTGTTCTGCTTATTCAGGAGAATTAAGAAGAAACCAGAAAAGGTACTTTATTTTACTGTCCCACAACTTAGCTTTAATATTGTACGTAAAGCATTGTGTAAGAAATAGATTTTATACTTTGACTAGATCTGTGGATGCAGTTTTTTCTCTCAGCCGTACTAGAATTGAGTGCGTGGTAGGATTTCAGTGTACACTGATAAAGCTTTGTGATATGTGTTTTTTGCTGTGGTCTTCTTCTAAAGGGTCTCTCAGTGAGTGTCCCGGCCTCGTATGGTCTGAAAAACCAGCGGGTGACAAGCATCAGCATGAACTCCCTGGGTATCCACTCCTCCAACACCCTGCCCATGGACAACACCATGGCCATGAAAAGACGGGCACCCATGCCCCCCATGGCAGGCTCCCAAAGCGCCCCTGCTAACCTCAACGTCCAGCCGGTGAGTGACTGACTGGTGGTTAGGGAGTAGGATTTAGGGCTGTGTCTCGATACTATTTCATGGTTTTCTTTGCTTGTCTGCTTTGTTAAGCCTTTACGAAACACAGCCCTTATTTTAAGTGTTTCTAAAATCCCCTATTAGAAAAATGAATGGTGGAAAAATAATTGGAACCATTTCCTTGTTTGTCCACTAGGTTTTTATGGGTATTATTACACCACCACCGTGGGGCTCTATAGGTGAAAGGACAGGGGAGGCTTCCACCATATTGACTTCACCTGATCTGATTGCCTAACTATGTCCTGCGAGGTTAGTGGTTATAGAGAAAAGGACACAAAAAAAAGAAGCATGTCAATACTATTGAGACTCAGCCGATGACTTTAGACTTAAACTAGTGGTTCCAAATCCTTATTCCCTGACCACAGTGAGAATGTATGGTGGATTTGGAGGATCCTGGGTTAAAGCGGTATTTGTTTCTGGTGTTTTCCAGTTGACCTCTAGGAAGAAGAGGAGAGCCCCCCCCGCCTCCTCCCTGTGCCCCCCCACCATCCTCCTCCTGTGTTATCACCCCTGAGATCAAAGGTCAGTCATTTTGAATCACTAGTTGACTTGACATTTGAATGGACTCTCAGTGTTGTAATATTGAGTTAGACCAGGAATTGGCAACTTTGATGGGGGGGGCACAAAAAAACAGAACTTGAGAGGCTGCAGTGGCTCGTGGGTCTGCATACCCAAATCACACAGTTGACCATCCCTGAGTTAGAGGGTGGGCTCATGTCGAATCATATACTGCATATGGTGTCTCACCTGTCTGCTAGTGGTCAATATGTTAGTGGGCTCGTTCTGTTGGCTCCTATTCCCCTGCCTGACTGGTTGTCCTGCTTGACTGTTGGTTCTCCTTGGCAGTGGTGTTCATCTGTAGGCTGTTAATCACTGATTAGGGCTCCCGGTAGGCGGTACTTCTCAATCCTGGCACCTGAGCAGGATTGTAGACCACTGTTCTAAGCAGTGTCCCCTTCTTTCTCCCCTGCAGACGGCGAGTGAGAGCTGCGTCCTCCTTTCCTCTTCCTCTGTGCTGCTCCTTCTGTTCCACTCTCCTCTTGTTCCTGTGGTGAACGATTCTTCCTGCTCTCCTCCATGTTGGTTTTTTGGACTGTCGTGTTTATCACTCGGTTGTCTTCTTTATAAGCTCTTTATTTTATTTCTGTTTCATGTGTTAGTGTGTTGTGCTTTTACCACCTGTGTAACCTTTTGTTTAGTTTCTCTGGGTTTAGATGGTAGGTTTCTCAGTACAGTAACACATTGCTTTATTTCCTGCAGCATCATAACTGTGCCTTCTAGAGAGACGCATCAGGAAAGTCCCAGAGGAGTCGGATACACTCTCAGAGATATCCAACCCATACACAGCTTTGGCCCACACCAATGGAATACCTGGAGATGAGGTGACCTCAACTCCTGAACTACTGGAGAGCAGGGGATTGTTCTGGAAGCCCAGTCTGGTGATAGAGGAGGCAGAAGTGGACCGTTTATGTTTCCCTCCTCCCCCTCCCCATCCCCCTGTGTGCTATGATAAGGAGGTGGAGGAGACGGAGCCGGCCCAGTTACGAGTGAGGCCTCCTGGGGGAACAAATCATCGCCCTCCCTCTTATCCTCCCCCTTCTCTTCCTACGATGAGTCATACCTTCTGCGAATCAGCGGAGGGAGACAATCAGACTGATGCCTCTTCTTCACCCAAACTGAACATGATTAATTTGACTTCACCCAAACCATACGTGCCTGCAGCCCTGGCCAGGAAAACTGCCATTCCCTCCTGCTTTACCCAGGCTGTGGCTCTAGCCGCCCGTAAGTCTCAGTCCTCCTGTCCTCGAAGGCCAGCACCAGACTTGCTTCCCTCCTTCTCCGGCTCCTCACCCTCCACTGCTTTACTGCTAACCAATGCGGTGAGTGATGATTTTGACCTGCACTGACACAGTGATGACATGCACATTTTGCCATTGTAGCAACTGGATTGGACCCAAAACTGAACCATTGTTTACCCCTATCATACTACAATGTGCTTCCTTCTATACATAAAGTTGCCATTCTTAACTTTCATGATCTCTCTGTGAACCTCACATGTTCCACAGGTGAACTCTTTACACCAGTGGAGGCTGGTGGGAGGAGCCATAGGAGGACGGGCTCATTGGAATGGCTGGAATGGAATAAATGGAACGGAGTGAAACAGGGTTTCTATGTGTTGGATACCCTTCCATTCCAGACATTGCAATGAGCCTGCCCTCATACAGCTCACCCCACCAGCCTCCACTGCATTACACAGGAAAGAAGGGAAGGGCATATCTTTATGGAAGTGTGTACATTCTACAGTGTGATTATTTTTTTTTCTCTCTGGAAAGACGCCATTTGTTACATTAAATGGCGACATATGCCTTTCTAAACAATCCTGGCAGGCTGGTATTCTTCTGAGACACCTTCATGTGTATGTGCAAAAGGTAGTATATGGCCCTGTAGAATACATCTATGGACATGCTCACACTCTGTGTGACCTGGTGGAGGAAGGACCTAATCTAAACTGGTGATATTCGTGTCTCTTGTCCTACAGGGGCCATAATGGCTTCATAGTAAATCTGTGAAATGGAAGTTTCTGTTTAGGTCGAGGCAACTGCAGTGAAGTAGTGCCGGCCACCACATAGTCACATGACCTCCAAATGGACCCCACTTAGAGGTCGACTGACAAATCCCAGAAGCCCAGGCCCCTGTTTTGCACTGGGAGTCAGCGCGTTATAAAAACAACATTTATCCAAGACTTCATCCAAGAGTTTGATTAGTGTACAGGTCATTTTATGTTCACTGAATGTTTGTTTTTGTATCATGCTACCTGAATTAATTGGAGGCAGTGCTGCCTTTTCCTTATGTTATTACGATATTTGACTTTTATGCGAAGATATTAGTATTTATTTGACCTTGGTAGTACAGTATTTATGGGCTCTACATTTTTGTACTTGGAGTTTCCTGCTGACTCGTTAGTGTTGAAATGTGCCAAAACCGAGATTAAATCATACGTAATCTCTCCTCACCATCTCTTTTTGTTTGCCAAGGACAGAACTCTGAAATAAGACGACTTAAAATGTTACATTTCATTCTGTACATATCACACCTTTCTGAGTGAATTATTCTATATATTTTTTCCCAGACACGTAACATTACTATAAGTAAATGACATGCCTTAATCAACTAGTGTGTTGCTTTCATTTGCCACTGGAGGGCAGGAGCACACCTCACAAATATCTAATGCACAGAACCACTGAGTGGGCTGTTTTGTGATCCACACTTGATCAAGTATTAGCATTGACACATCCAGATACTAAAGAAGAGCATCAATTATCGTTCATCTTCTTTGTCTTTACTGGTTATACTTTTTTTAAAATGCATTAGTGTGTTTTTATTTCAAGCCTTGTTATCTTTTCAATTATTTAATTAAGTTATGGTTGGTATTTGACAAGGCTATTCTACAGGGTGCCATGTTTAGAACATTGCAAGAAGATGATATGTAATATGAAATGGACATGATGTGAAATAAATCATGTTCTTGCTATGCAAGAGTGCAACACATTACTGAATAAACTGAGATGATGTACAGTGTTAAATCTTGTACTGTTGACATACTGTACCCCTGCCCGAAGGCTGCACTGTGTAACAGTATGCATGGGTGCTGAGTGCGTCCACAGTATATTGATTCAGCTCTGGCCTTAGAGAGAGACAGCCAGCAAGCAGCCGTTGCTACATAGTCAGGCCTAGCCAGAGCAGATGCAGCCTGTGGTTAAAGTCTCTTACTACCAGACCAGGGCAGAGCGCTGGGATACACTCCTCTCCTCTAGCTTGTGAGGCAACCTCTGACCCTATCGTGTTTCCACGGTGATCCCCCCCGGAGGATGTGTCCTCGCCCTCAAGGGCAGCGGCGATGTCATGTGGCCGTTGTCATGGAGAATGCCATTATCGCCCCTAAGGGAGAGTCACGTCTCGAAGGTAGAGGAGAGACACACACCCACACACTGAAGCTACCTAAAGATATCCAGTACAAGTGACAACTCTGGCATTCTCCTTCTTGTGATGAAAGGTTGCATTGCAACCTGGGCTATGATGTTATACACTACATGACCAAAGTATGTGGACAACTGCTTGTCGAACATCTCATTAAAAACTCATGGGCATTAATATGGAGTTGGGCTCTCCTTTTGCTATAACAGCCTCCACTCTTCTGGGAAGGCTTTGCACTAGATGTTGGAACATTGCTGCAGGGACTTGCTTCAATTCAGCAATGAGCATTAGTGAGATCGAGCACTGATGTTGGACGATTACGCCTGGCTCGCAGGCGGCGTTCCACTTCATCCCAAAGGTGTTCGATGGGGTTGAGGTCAGGGCTCTGTGCAGGCCAGTCAGGTTCTTCCACACCGATCTTGACAAAACATTTCTGTACAGAACTCGCTTTGTGTATGGGGGCATTGTCATGCAGGAAAGGGCCTTCCCCAAACTGTTGCTAGAAAGTTGGAAGCACAGAATTGTTTAGAATGTCTTTAAATGCTGTAGAGTTAAGATTTCCTTTCACTGGAACTAAGGGGCCTAGACCAAACCTTGAAAAACAGCCCCAGACCATTATTCCTCCTTCACCAAATTTTACAGTTGGCACTATACATTCGGGCAGGTAGTGTTCTCCTGGCAGCCGCAAAACTCAGATTCGTCTGTCGGACTGCCAGATGGTGAACCGCAATTCATCACTCCAGAGAACGTGTTTCTACTGCTCCAGAGTTCAATGGCGACAAGCTTTACACCACTACAGCCGACGCTTGGCATTATGATCTTAGGCTTGTGTGCAGCTGCTCAGCCATGGAAACCCATTTCATGAAGCTCGCGACGAACAGTTATTCTGCTGACGTTGCTTGCAGAGGCAGTTTGGAACTAGGTAGTGAGTGTTGCAACCGAGGACAGACGATTTTTACACGCTAGCGCTTCAGCACTCTGCGGCCCCGTTCTGTGAGCTTGTGTGGCCTACCACTTAGTGGCAGAACCGTTGTTACTCCTAGACATTTCCACTTCACAATAACAGCACTTACAGTTGACCAGGGAAGCTCTAGCAAGGCAGAAATTTGACGAACTGACTTATTGGAAAGGTGGCATCCTATGACGGTGCCACGTTGGTAGTCACTGAGCTCTTCAGTAAGACAATTCTACTGCCAATGTTTGTCTATGGAGATTGGATGGCTGTGTGCTTGATTTTATACACCTGTCACCAACAGGTGTGGCTGAAGTAGATGAATCCACTAATCCACTGATCATATTGTGTCAGTCACATTAGATATTTCATTAATAAAGCCTTTGATTAAGCAGGGCCTTTTAGATCAAATTAAATCATGCTTTATTTATACAGCACATTTCAGGCATAAATGCAACACTGCACTTCACAAGGAAAAACATTCATTAAAAAAAAACTGAAATAAGAGGATAAAAAAAGAGTAACAAAGACTGAACAACTAAAAAGCACACTTAGGAAAAGCAAAACTAAAAAGATCTCTTTTAAATTATGTCAACAGTTTCAGCCCCCCTCAGGTTCTCTGACAGGCTATTCCAGAGGTTGGGGGCATAACTAAAGGCTGCCTCTCCATACCTCTTGGTCCTAGGCTTTGGGGACAGAGGGCCTGAGGGACGTACTCTGAAAGCAGGTCTGACATGTATTGGGGTGCACAATTGTGGATTGATTTAAAAACCAATAAAATTATCTTAAAATGAATTCTGAAACTCACAGGCAGCCAGTACAGAGACCTTAAACCTGGTGTAATGTGTGCTCTCTGTCTGGTCTTGGTCAGTACCCGTGCTGCAGCGTTCTGTATGTTTTGCAGTTGACCAATGGCTTTCTTGGGTAGACCAGACAGGAGAGCATTGCAGTAGTCTGCTTGTAATAAAAGCATGGAAAGAGTTTCCCTGTATCAGCCTGAGAGAGAAACAGCCGCACCTTGGAAATATTCCTCAGGTGGTTAAAAGCTATTTTGTTCATATTCCTAATGTGTGATTTGAAGTTGAGTTCAGAATATAAAATGACACCTAGGTTTTGTACCTGGTGTTTTATCTTTACTGCCCGTAAATTAAAATGTGAGCCAAATTCTCTGTAATAATTGGCTCCAATAATAAGTACCTCAGTCTTGTCTTGATTTAGCTGGAGGAAGTTGTGAGTATTTAAACCACTAATACAGTCTTAAGAATTTATCTGTGGAGCTAAAATACTCTGGTGACACAGAAATGTTTCTGTGCGTAGCAGTGAAAATCAATTATGTGCTTTCTGATAACGCTGCCAAGGGGTTACATATACTGTATAAACTGAACAGTACCAGACCCAAAACTGAACCTTTTGGAACGCCACGTGATGCCTTTTTTCTCTGAGTTCTGTTCACCAGCGGTGACAAAGATGAAGAGGCTGTTTTGTGTTGGTGTGGATGCCTTACCGTGGGGAGGTAGGGAGAGAGACACACACAGCCTGTTTAATGTCAGCCTGAGTGTGCCTTGAACACCACTACTAGGACAAGTGCCGTTGTTGTGTTACCAGTTCACACTTTGACTTGGTTCCTGGTCAAAGAGGGGTCTGGACTTCTTATCATGTCCATCAACATATGAACGTAACAACCGTTTACATTTTCAAATCAAATAAATCATTCATTTGTATGATTCTTATTATCTTATTTCCCTTTCTCTCTGCAATTCTAACTGTCAAAAATACAAGGAAAAGCTTGGACGGAGTGAAGGAGTCGCTTCACATCAATGATAGAAATGATCTGGATAATTTATTGATCTCAAACTCACACCAGAGTGCTCCCTTCACATAGGGAAGAGCAGGAAGCCACTGAAGGTGCTGTAGTTACTCGACTTTTCATCATAGAGCTCCTGATTTACTGGGAGACGCATGTAGACCACATCCCCGGCCTCCAGCTCTAGAGTCAACGCATTAGACAAGAACCTATTACGCCCATTGTCATTGTTCTGGTGATTGAACATGACACTCTTGTCGTTGTGGTAAATATAGGCATCTATGGACTGTGGACCCTTGAGACCCATGGCAGTGAATCTGATGTAGTAGAGTCCTCTCACTGGTGCTGTGAAGACACCTGCATCAGAGGAGAGTAAAATAAGTTAACAGACTGTCACAGACACTGTTAGCAACACTGGAATAGCTGGTTGTCTACATGTTTCTATATGGGATAAAGATGACACAATCACAATGCTTGTGTACACCTGTCCGATAGAAGATGTCTAATGTGAACATGATCTGATCCCAGATCACATTTGAATACAAGGTGAAAGTTTTTTTTTGTTGTGTGTTCTGTACCTGTATTTGGGTTGTAGGCCTTGCCGATGTTGGTGATGACCCTTCTGTATACTAGTGTGGTGATACTATTAAAGGGTCCTAAATATCCATCATTAGTCAAACCAGCAGAGAAGGCCACCTTTGGTCTGTCTATGAACACAGAGGAGGGAATTCAAATTCACTGATTAAAGACAAAAACAAACATGGTAAAATGCATAATATGGTTCTGATGAAGACAAAAAGCACCTAAAAAGACGTGGAAATGAAATCCTAACAAAAGGTTCAAGTGAAAAGCAAAGATGGCAATGAAGAAAGAAAAAAAACACTGATTCGCCAACAGCCCAACAGCCATTCCATTAGATTACAAGCATGTGCAATCGCAGGCCTACAGTATATGCACCATGGTGTTTACCTGCATTCTCTCTCCTCAGCTCCTCCACCATCCCCTCGCTGGCATTCAGTCTGGCCTCTAAGGCTACCCTTACAAAAAGACAGATTAGTCAACTGAAGCTTAAACTCTCTGTTTTAACCAGAATGATTTCATATATGTGACTGAACTCAGGAAGGTGAGCTTATGTCCAATTTTCAAGATTGTCTTTCTTTTAAATTTGATAAAAGTACAGACTCAGCTTCAAAATGGCATATAATATCATATAATTAAGATATGTTTCTTTGAAATGTGATAAACCTGTTATTACATTTTGGAGACAAGTAGGAAGAAAAATGCCCTTTCTAGAGGGCTCTTTGTTTACGGTCATTCAGCATCGTTCACACCATCTTAATCCTTCGCCCCACCCATCTTTTAAAAAATTCCCATGGAAACGAATGAGTCAGCATGGCATCGTCCTCCAGGAAGTAGTCTCTCTATTGTCCCCCTCCATTATCTCAAACATGAGATCCTGCCTTTCTCCCTACATAGCTCAGTGCTTTCCCCTTGGCAAAACTAGGGTCATCATTTAACAGATCCCAGACACGTTTGTAATTAAGGCATATGACAGTTCAGAGGAGTAGGAAATGGCAACAAACGCCTACGATCCGGGAATCCGGTCCTTTACCTGTATTCCCATTCTCACTGTCTGTCGCTCTGGCCTCCAGGGCTAAAATGGCATGGGAAACAGCCATGAAAAGCGAGTTCATATGAGAAATATGCATAAACAACTTCATAGACAATTTTACAAATACAGTTTTATTCGTGACCCTTTCTTTCTAATGAGAAACAACTGATGTTGGTGGACAAACTACATTACCTGCATTTATTCTCTTCAGCTCCTCCACCTCCCTTTCACCGGCACTCAGTCTGGTGCCCATGGCTAGAATTGTGGGAAGAAAGTAAGTTCATGATCCTCCTCTGAACTGACCTCATTATAACAAATTAATTTATATTAAAAAACAGCCCTCTGACCTGTATTCTGTTCTTTCAAGTCCTCTACCTCCCTCTCGATGACACTCAGTCTGGCCCCCATAGCTGGATTTATGGGAGAGAATAAAAAAAAAATCTCAAAAACATGTTGATCCTCCACTGAAATGACTTCTAAATGAACCAAATTCCATAAATACCAGCATTCTCACTCTCCAGTCTGGCCTCAGATCCTCTTCGCCATTTTTCTCTCCACCTTCTTTCCATCTTTTTCTCCATGTTCCTCATCTTCTCTCTCTGCTCCAAAATCATGGTTCCCAGGTTATCCACCACGTCTCTAAGCTCCTCTACCTCACCCCAGATATCAGGCGTTGTGATGGTCTGGCCGGTCGTCTGTTTGCTAGTCAACTCTGTATCTCCAGTCCCGCGGCTCTCCACCAAACTCTCTCTATCCCCTCCACTCTCTCCCTGAGCCCGTGTCCCAGACCGACAGAGCAGCAACACCAGCAGAGCTACAGCACCCCTCATTCTGAAACGACACCTCTTCAGAAATAACGCAGCCTGTGAGGCTCACTACAAGCAAAAAAAGTAGTGAAGCCTGGGAAGTGTTTCACATGTTTCTGACGTGATGTGTACAAAGTAACGTCAAGGATCCTGCTGAAGAATTCAAGGTGAGCTGACTGCCTTTTTAATCTGAGACACTGCAAGGTTGTGGGAGAACCTGTTATTTGGTTGAAGGTCTTTCTTTATCTCCATAAGGTACCGTGTGTTGATGTTCGTGTTTATCTATTTACATAATACTAATACTGTGACAGATCACACACAGTGAATGAATGCACACCGTAGACACACAGATTAACTGATTACACATTCACAAGTAACACCATCACATTATAATGACATTTTTTTTACAGTTATGCACACACATGCACACACACAAGCACACGCGCTCACACACACACACACACACACACACACACATACACACACACACACATACACACACACACACACAAACTGTTGCATGCTGTCGAATCAATTGAGCAGCCCACAGAACAACCAGTAGTCAGTACTTCCCATTAATTTATTCAGTCATCGGTTCATTAGTTTTTTATCTATATATTATACCATTAAATGTATAGATTTAGGATGTTTTACAAGGAGCCTCATGGCTGGTATTCATACTGTAGTAGTAAGATGATATGCTCATCATAAATAAGCCTATAGGTGTGCTTGCGGTTGGAGTGTGTGTGTGTGTGTGTGTGTGTGTGTGTGTGTGTGTGTGTGTGTGTGTGTGTGTGTGTGTGTCCACTCGTTGGTACGTGTGTGTGCTCGTGTGTGTGTGTGTGTGTGTGTGTGTGCGCGTGTTCACGGAGTAGCTTTCGCTAGGATTGAAATAGGCAATCGATGAATAACCCAAAGCGTTGTTCTCCTGGACACACTGACTGACTAGCTGGTGGGGGAGAGGAGCTGAACAGTACTCAACAGCTCCACCTGGGGACTGACTCCCCCCCCTCCCCACAGTCCGATAGAGATGCAGGAAAGAGAACGTTAGCAGCGCCTGAGGGGCTGTTGTGTTGGGAAACAAAATGCGGGGGAGACGATATTTGACCTTTGACCTGGACCATATATTCAGCTGATCTCTTCTACTTTGGAAGAATGGGAAATCAGTGGGTTCCATGTAATTGATATTGTCATATTCTTGTAGTGGTGCTTTTTGTATGAGGATATGTGGTAACCTGGTTAAATGTTAGGGATATGATACTGGTGATTGTTTTTTATGATGTGGCAAATAGCCAGGGCAAACCAAGACAGAGCAAGAGAGATGTGCTTGTATTCAAAATTACAATTTATTTGAGTTTTGTCAGATTGATGCCAACTATTTCACTGTAAGAGAGAGAGAGAGAGAGAGAGAGAGAAAGTGTGTGTATGTATTTTCTAAGCAAAACTTTACAGCTATGCACATTAGCATTTTTTTCAGTAATTTCGTCAGTATCACTATTCAAGGTCATTCAATTAGATATTTTAAACAGGAGAGTAGTAATAGCATGATTTGTTAAGTATGTGTTTTATTTACTAGTTGGCTGTAGTGAGTGTAATAATACAGTAGTGAATAGGAAAGGAACAAGGCTACTGAACAAAGCTACTGAATGAAGTTACTGAACAAGATTACTGAACAAGGTTACTGAACAAGGCTACTGAACAAGGTTACTGAACAAGGCTACTGAACAAGGTTACTGAACAAGGCTACTGAATAAGGTTACTGAACAAGGATACTGTTTGCATAAAGACTTTTGTGATGTATTTTGATTCAACACAAATAGTATACTCTTATTTAGATGTGGGTGAGATTCAACACAAATAGTATACTCTTATTTAGATGTGGGTGAGATTCAACACAAATAGTATACTCTTATTTAGGTGTGGGTGAGATTCAACACAAATAGTATACTCTTATTTAGGTGTGGGTGAGATTCAACACAAATAGTAGACTCTTATTTAGGTGTGGGTGAGATTCAACACAAATAGTATACTCTTATTTAGGTGTGGGTGAGATTCAACACAAATAGTAGACTCTTATTTAGGTGTGGGTGAGATTCAACACAAATAGTATACTCTTATTTAGGTGTGGGTGAGATTCAACACAAATAGTATACTCTTATTTAGGTGTGGGTGAGATTCAACACAAATAGTATACTCTTATTTAGGTGTGGGTGAGATTCAACACAAATAGTATACTCTTATTTAGGTGTGGGTGAGATTCAACACAAATAGTATACTCTTATTTAGGTGTGGGTGAGATTCAACACAAATAGTATACTCTTATTTAGGTGTGGGTGAGATTCAACACAAATAGTATACTCTTATTTAGGTGTGGGTGAGATTCAACACAAATAGTATACTCTTATTTAGGTGTGGGTGAGATTCAACACAAATAGTATACTCTTATTTAGGTGTGGGTGAGATTCAACACAAATAGTATACTCTTATTTAGGTGTGGGTGAGATTCAACACAAATAGTATACTCTTATTTAGGTGTGGGTGAGATTCAACACAAATAGTATACTCTTATTTAGGTGTGGGTGAGATTCAACACAAATAGTATACTCTTATTTAGGTGTGGGTGAGATTCAACACAAATAGTATACTCTTATTTAGGTGTGGGTGAGATTCAACACAAATAGTATACTCTTATTTAGGTGTGGGTGAGATTCAACACAAATAGTATACTCTTATTTAGGTGTGGGTGAGATTCAACACAAATAGTATACTCTTATTTAGGTGTGGGTGAGATTCAACACAAATAGTATACTCTTATTTAGGTGTGGGTGAGATTCAACACAAATAGTATACTCTTATTTAGGTGTGGGTGAGATTCAACACAAATAGTATACTCTTATTTAGGTGTGGGTGAGATTCAACACAAATAGTATACTCTTATTTAGGTGTGGGTGAGATTCAACACAAATAGTATACTCTTATTTAGGTGTGGGTGAGATTCAACACAAATAGTATACTCTTATTTAGGTGTGGGTGAGATTCAACACAAATAGTATACTCTTATTTAGGTGTGGGTGAGATTCAACACAAATAGTATACTCTTATTTAGGTGTGGGTGAGATTCAACACAAATAGTATACTCTTATTTAGGTGTGGGTGAGATTCAACACAAATAGTATACTCTTATTTAGGTGTGGGTGAGATTCAACACAAATAGTATACTCTTATTTAGGTGTGGGTGAGATTCAACACAAATAGTATACTCTTATTTAGGTGTGGGTGAGATTCAACACAAATAGTATACTCTTATTTAGGTGTGGGTGAGATTCAACACAAATAGTATACTCTTATTTAGGTGTGGGTGAGATTCAACACAAATAGTATACTCTTATTTAGGTGTGGGTGAGATTCAACACAAATAGTATACTCTTATTTAGGTGTGGGTGAGATTCTGCACAAATCAATGACTGCATCATACATTTCAACAATTATATGATGTTATACATATCAAATGTTCGGTATGAATGTACAAGTGGTCTGGTAAAAGAGAAAGTAGGTTTCTAAATCACATTCACTTGTTTTGTGTGTGTAGATGACATAACGAACCAGAGCTGACAATACCCTCTTGCGGGGGGCCGGAACGGATTGAATCGGCCCGGAATCGGGTGTCGGACTCGGCCGGAATCCAAATGAATGACTGCCCAGAATCGGCCCAAGTACATCGGGCCGTTTCCGTCTACCGGAATTCAGCCACTTTACCGGTATCTTACCAGAATCCCCCCAGAAGCGGCCCGATGCAACTTCAATAAATGTTTACAAATGAACCAATTTAGTAATTTTAAATATTACTATTATACATTGTGTACATACAAATTATACCCATCCACAAAAAAAAAACATTTTCAGTTGGAGGAAACACCATACACCTGTGTGACCGTGTCAGCGTGCATGCACCTGGCCCGCCACGGGAGTCGCTACAGCGCGAAGGGACCCGGCCGGTCAAACCCTCCCCTACTCGAATGTCGCTGGGCCAATTGTAAGTCGCCTCATGGGTCTATCGGTTGCGGCCCGGCACGGATCTCAAATCAGCATCTGTAGCAACGCAGTTTGCACTACGATGCAGTGTTTTAGACCGCTGCGTCGCTCGGGAAGCTCCACCCACAAAGTTTTGAATGGTTATCAATTGCCTTGCACAAAGTATCAAAATACTAAAATACTACACAGGACTCTTACGTTTTTTTTATTTAAATGTTAATTGTATTTTTTGATCACAGAAACAATGAGAAAATATGGAAAAATAAATAATGAAATGTTAATCATATAAAGCAGCCCGTGTAATCATCTGCCAGAGACTAGCCTCAATCGGCCCGACGCCCAAGTAATAATTTCGGGCCAGATAAATCACACCGGAATCAGCCCGAGCTCAATCCCCGCATCCTAGCCATAAGTAATACTGCCGAAGTCAGCTCAGACTCGGGCCACATGACGTCGGCCGAGTCTGATTCTCAGCCGGAATCTGCCCATATCCACTGTGCTAGCTGGGTAACCACCAACCCAAGTACAGTCTTGATAGAATGATGGTTATCTGCTTACTGCCACTAAAACCAATAATAATTATATAACAACGATACAATACGGTTTGATAGATCGCGACAGGCCGTTTCCACCTGTCATTTTCTTCATTTTGCAAGTCTCCGAGACTCTGAGGGAAAAATGTGTTTTTGTATCAAATGATTTGTGTCAAATTCTCCAAATTCAATTCGCTGACAAATTGACACAATTTCCCCTATGTATTTTCCATTGGCCTTTTCTTTGATTTAATACCGGCCTCTAAAATAGTCAGATTATGTAAATGATCAGATGAGGAAATTAATCAATCCATCCTGGTTTCACACAGAAAGTCATTTGATCTGTCACTAACTGTATACTTGGAGTCATTATAGAGGAATTATTAATTGTCTGTGATATTCATTCCGTCTAAACGTCCTAAATGATAGTGCAGTATTATTCAATAACCAGTAGGGGGCACAGTAATCACTATTTAAGAGTCATGGTGGTGGAACAACACTCAAGAAATTGTTCACTGGGATATAAAGGAAGAACATAATCATGACAGCAGTTGGACATCTTCATCACTGTTTAGTATCAGATGGTCAGTATCTGTGTCCTCAACACTCACCTCTAAGAAGATGTTGGTGTAAACGGTTTTATTATTGCTGGAGAAGACTAAATTAAAATATGTTTATTGGGATTTGATCGAATGATATTTCATTTATTTATGATATTACATTAGATGTGTAGTTAGTGTTTTTTCAACATTTTGTTGTTATGAATTTGATTCATTAAAAGCCGAATTGAAGAGTAGCTGCAAACACAACATGTGCTATGTCAATGTGCAAATTACAAATCTTACAGTATGTGTGTATATCTCTAATGGTGGAATTTAAGATGGCTAAAGTTAATATTTCTATGACTTTACCTTCGACTGCTCTCCTTGTTGCTCACCTGGAAGCTCCTATTACAGTATCACATTGATATTTTGTAACCATATTCAAAGCAACACAATTTTGCTCACCAGAGAAAACACACCAAGAATGTATTTTACATTTGACAACTGAACGAAAAACTTAATCATTCCACTTCATCCCATTGACAGAAATGATGGACGACAGGTAAAATATCCCAAATACAAAACATCTCATAAATATCTGACTGCTACTATCAATAATTCATTTCCTTTTTTTTTATACAAAAAAAACCCAGAACAACAAGCGTAACAACAACAGGGATAATATATGCAGTAAAAAGCTCATTGTCTGACAGAGGAGTGGAGAGACCAGTGAAATGTGCACTGGAGTGAAACACGAGAGAGCCCCGGAAAGGGTGAGGCTCAATGTCACTCTGCACGGAGCACAGGCAGCGCAGGCAGCACAGACAGGCAGACAGGCGGGCAGGAAGCATAACAAACCTCCCCCAGATGAGCCTAGCAGCTCAGTTAGAAGCATGATGACTGTGTTATGAGATAATGAAGAAAAAATACTTTGGCCAGTTGAAGATTTGCTCCATAGAAATATATGTTATAAGCCTTGTAAAAAAAAGACCATAAAGGATGCTTATAACAAGATATAAAGCATTATAACTGCCTGCTTTAAGTAAAGTGTTACACATTTTCCCCAATAATCCAATGTATTTTCTTGAAGTGTGTTTGAGAGCATATTGGAGTGAAAATGTACAAGGTTACTTTGTGTTTCTTTGTGGTGTATGTACAGATGTGTTTATTCTATTTGCTCCATTTGTCCTTTGTATACCTGGACTGTTGGTTGCTACACATCTTTCAATCTTAAACAAGTTGAGGCACAATACCTCCTTGCTTTAGATGACTTTGTGATGACCTTGTGATGCTTACCAAAAGGGTGTCCTTCGTCTGAAAGACTTATAGAAGAATGCTTGCCAACTTATTCTGTTCAAGAAAGAAGAAGCACAACACATTACTGCCTTAGACCCTTTAGACAAACCTACTCGCTTATTCCACCTGAAGATAAACCATTAACCAACCGAAACACATTGGTTTCTGGGAAATAAAGAGTGAACACATGGAGCTGCCATGAAAACCCTTTCACCTTTTCTGTTCCTTCTTTAGAATTACAATATGGTTGAAGCACAGCATTCACCTCTGTTTTTCCCGACAGCAAACATGTTTGTTGTTTACTTTGCTTCCCTGCAAGGCTTTCTCTCTCAAGGCTAAAACCGAAGCATACCTCAAGACCATGTCTTGGTTTCATGCTGTTGTGTAGCCAAAATTCCTCACCTTGGCCCTTGTTATAAGACAGGGTAATTGCATCAGGGCTCTCTCCGTCTAGATGTGCCCTGGGATGGAGTCTCACAAGAGACAGGGCAGGTGTGACAGAACAACATTATAGTCCTATTGATGATCAGAATGCACTGTCCAGAGGGTGTGAGAAGCAGGCAGCACATAGCTTTGAACGGTGTCAGTCCGTGTTACCTTTGTGCATGCATTTCATTGTGCAGATAGGCACTAGTCGTATCTTTCATCTCGACGCCGTGCTCTTTGAGGTTGTAGTTAGTGGCGGAGGATGCGTGTGTGAGTGTGAGGAGACCAGTCTTTTTTCCATTAGCAGGTGTACTCTGTTGGCCTGCCCTGCTCAGACTCTTTGTAAGAGCCTTCACCACTAGTTTAACCCTATCAATCGGGGTAAAGGAACTCGGGTATTTGCCACAATCACAGTTGACTCGCCCGTTATATCCGACTCCGTTTGACGTCACCAATCTGTGGAGGATGTTGTGTTTGTGGATTGGGAAAAACCTTACGTCTTTCACCCTAGTTTTGTTGTCCACCGTTCTTATTGAAGCTCCCGACATGCTCGTAGCTGCAACAGTAGGAACTAAAGGGGTGTTAACACTGCTGCTGTTGTGATGACTCCAGGTTGAAGGATGTTTGGAGGAAAGGAAGTGGAGCCCTTTGCTCCCTCTACTTGTTGATGTGAGAGGGAAATAATGTATGAATAGGATCGTTTCAGAGCTTCAGCTCACCACTGCTGTGATTACCGTAGCACTGTTTCAGACAGCGTTTCAGTCACTGACCGAAAGAAAGCCTTTCATAATCAGACCACGTCATTTGTACTGTACATGTTTGTTTGAGGGCAGAGATTGACTTATGGCACTTGAGTGATTTGTTTCACTTGTTGATTTGTGTGATTATATATCTTGCTACTCAGTGAGTGGTGCTAGACTTGTGTTTTCTCCCTGAGTCAATACATAGGCTCAGTGGGCTAGCACAGTCTGAGAGCACACATACAACCTGAGTTTAATAGTGTGTCAGTCACAGTGAGGAAGACTTCATCCTCACCGTCCTGTTCTCACGTTATTGTAATTTAGCGTATTCCTTATTGTGGCTGTAGTTCTAGGTTATTTCAGATCTATTCCTTATACTCTGTCACGATTCAGGTTAGTGCTTGTATACCACATTGTCGTCTTTGTTCTCTCTTCTATTCCGTATTTTATTGTGTGTCCAAAAGCTTACACAATCCACATTCAAGGCAACGCCTAAAGCAAATTTTCGACGTAACTGGTTTCAGGTTCCAAGGCTAGGTGATATCCAAGGTGTATTAGGTATTGTAGTTCAAGGTACAGTATGTGCTGTATGGCCTATATATGGAATTGTTGATGTGCTGCAACAAACATTCATGGATTGAGTATGTCATGCAATGTGGCAAAGTACTATTTTATATACAGTATGTTCTAGAACACTTCTATTCAACCTGGTTCTTTGCTGGTTCTGGGGGAAAAAAGGTGAAAAATATTAATTCAAGGCATGATGCCTGGGTGTTATTAATTCAGAGCCACAGTGACAACTGAATAATACAATTTAATGAAATTTTTACATGGACTAAAAGTCAGAGTCCTTCCCTCATTAATTTTTAAGTCACTCTCAGGATTCAGGCTTTCCACAGTAATGACACCGGACACCTTTCCACGGGGCTGCATGGGAACACAGCACCCTCTCTCATGTTCATATCATACGATCATAGACTTGAGGAAACATCTCTTTCTTTATTTAGTTTTCAATATGGTTAAATTCTGAAATGCATTTTATTCTCTCTCAATGAACGGTAGCCTATAGTACATGCCAATGGTTAAAGTAATGTTCAGTTTTTAAAAGGATTGGAATTATATATATATTTTTTTCTTTGAGGGATGGCCTGAGTATACAAAACGTTAACAACACCTTCTCTCTCCATGACATAGACTGACAGGTGAATCCAGGTGAAAGCTATGATCCTTTACCGATGTCAGTGTAGATGAAGGGGAGGTGACCGGTTAAAGAAGGACTTCTTATTATGCGCCTGGCCTAAAAATGGTGTTGTCATGGCTTACTTCCCCCCACGGGCTTTGGTCTAGGAGTTTAACAAAGAGTTTCCCTCTGCCCAGATGGCTCATAGCAACACGCAGAGAGAGAAAAAGGACAAAGTGATCACTTTTCACCAAAACTCTGAGGATTATCAGGACAAATTTCCCCCCCCCCCAACTCTTTCTCTCTCTCTCTGTCGCTCTCTCTCACACACCTCCCACTCTCATTCATTTTCACTTTTTCACTCTCTCTTTCTCTCTCTCTTGCTCGGCATCGCTAGTCAATAAAACACTAACTAGAAAAGGGGTCACTGATGGGAGGATCAATCCGCCTAGCCCCCCTGTGGCTTCCCCATCTCTCCTTGGTATCCTGCGTTGTCTCCATTGTGGCCCAGGCCCAGTATGTAGCCTAGTCTAAGCTGAGTGAAAGAAGCCCCAATGTGCTGTGACCCTGGTGGAGAATGGATCAGCGGAGGTAGAGGTGCAGTAATCGAGGTGGTGTATGGACAGCATCCTCTGTGGTATTGTGTATCCCATGTGTGCTTTTCAAACACCGTCATCAAGTAGTCCAGACTCAGGGAATGATGGAAGATACTCATTGAATTGACGTCTTTAGAACATTTGATGATTGTCGCATCATGTAAAAAGGCGTTGAAGGCTTTCGCTGGACGACAATGACAAAGAAAAATGCATTTTAACAAATGAAATGCGGCGAAGGGGACAGTTTTAATGTATCATATTATTGGAAAGCAAAGGGGTGACATGCTTACTGGTAAATTATTTTGTGTCACTCAGTTCCCGCCGTGAGATAATATGCACCAGGTGAAATAACGTGTCTGTTCTTTGGCAGCATCCCGCCAGGCGCACTGTTCTTTGGCATTATCCTCGCGTCTCCTACGATTCAGCGTCCTGACATGTTTCTAGCTAAATGCATCCCCAACACTTTACAAATACATCCAATTCTGCGACAGAACATTTTTGTTTTCCATTCAGTGTCACAACTGTCAAGTGGAGTTGCCATATAAATATGTCATGAAAAGATCAAAGATTTAGCACCTGTCCGTTTTGTGTAAGAGAAAATATGCTCTGGAATTGTTTTCCTGCAAATTTTGACACATCAAAAACAAACAAACAAACAAACAAAAAGGATGTCTGTGAAAAGCATTTGAATTCTTAAGGATACAAATTTTGCCCTTTGTCACCAAAATAGAGATGTTTGCTCAAATAAAGGAAATGTCTCCAGCTGCTACTCATAGGCCTACTCATATCATGTAAGAACCTGCTACTCTTTTACACAGTATTAACTTTTAATAATAAGTATCCATACTACAGTAAATTGAATTGCATTTGAATACTTGAAAAGTTGGAGACGGCGGAGTCCTGCCGTCCTCCCTTGGTTTCTAAATGTATGACAATTTCATATCAGTGGAGATATCCCTGTCTGTTGGGGTGATTGACATAAGCCCATATTAGGAGGTTTTTGGGGGAAATAAGTCCATGGAGACACGGCGGATCCACGCTGCAGAAGGAGGAGAGCGAGCGCTAGTCTCCTGGAGGAGCCGTGCCTTCTTAACCCCGCTCATTGGTATGCTGATGCGTACACGTCGAGGCACACTCTAAATGGCTGAGCCTTCCAGACTCTCTTCCCCCCCCGACACAGCGCGGGGCAGACATGATCCCGCTGAGGCCCGGCGACGATATGCAGCGCGGAATACAGAATCATAGAACGAACCCAATTAATAATCACATAGTTAGTTCATATTTTAGACACTGTCTGTGCAGTGTGCAGCCGCAGCGTCGCTCGTCTTGTCAAAGTTTTCAATTGGGAAAGTTGAGATATAGGGTTCAAAGTGTTTTTTATTTCTTGATATAGGCCTCACTGACAGGCCTATGTTTCTGGTCACATGTGACAGATGCATGGGGTTTTAACTTAAGACATATGGGCTTCTGTTATCATTCCCATAAGTGAAAAAACACACACAGAATCATGTTACATTTTCTTTTGTTTCAGATCACACCCCCAGTCCCAGAATTAGAAGAACAACATGTCAACCAGAGACATATCTGCTGTCAAGTGAGAAGATAGAATATCACGTTACCCTATTGTGACTTTCAACTGTAAGACAGTTATAGACAGATTGTTTTTGTCATATAACGAAGTGACCCTGAACCATACCACTCTCCTTTCAAACTATTCCGCAAAACTTCTGAAAAAAATCCCTTCAGAAAAAGACTGTTGGAATTTGGTAGACCTTAATGTCATTGTTAAGGAATATTACCAAAAACATACATATTTTTATCTTTATCGTTCTGAGGGACTTATCACTGAGCAGGCTTCGAGGTGCAAGGTTAGGTTCGACTCTTTGAACATGCTTAATGAAAGGCAATATGAAAGGTGCATCATCTGTTGTTTTATACCATTTTGTTCTGTTTCTCGGTATACTACACATGCTGCCACTAATTATACAAGCTAGGTAGTCCCCATACAGTCAGAAATAAAAAACTCGACCGTTACTGACATATTCATTTTAAGTTTCTAATCAGATTTAAATATGCAAAGCAGGTCCCGATGGGTTTTCTTTGATATGCAAATAGAGAGTGCAAACAAAGGTGGAGGCGATGTAGATTTTTCAACATAAGAAAATCTCAAAGGTGGGCTCGTCGTCACATCTTGTTAGAAAAGGGAGGGGAAAATGTCCTATTTCCATACTGTAGCATTTAAGAGAAATGTCTTATATTTTCCATGCAGAACAAAATACTTAAACAGAAATAAGTGATAGGATAATGAGTTAGACAGTGTGCTTCAGAGTATTCATAATAGCTATAATCCCATGAGTAGGATATTGCATGCTCTACAGTCATACACACAGCAGTTGTGACTCCTATTCATATATCAAAGCCATATCTGATATGGATCTACTGTTTGCCGTCCAGCTGTATCATTGCATGTAAACAAGCCTGACATGGTGCTTTTCTGTGGAGCGTGTCCCAACTGCAGCTTACTGGCCAGTTATCAGTTTGATAGAATGTAAAGGGAAGGTCAGTGTTTCCATAATTCACTCTTACCATAAATCGTGTTATGTGATCTGGATCCGCATAGCTATCAGCGCTCTCTTACTGCTCGGAGAATGGCAGCAGTATTTTGTTAAGGCATTTTGGCCCTCAGATTGTGGAGGTCACTATGGGCAAAAAAAAAAAAAAAAGATGAAGCTCATTTAAGTACAGACAAAAACAATGTGATCTTTAAAATAGAAGACACAAACAGTTTAGTGCAGAATACACTGCAGGCTGTCCTAATATGGAGACCGTAACAGATGGTTTTATTGACGTGAAGTACTTTGTCGTATATTGTGTAGGTAAAGACACAAAAGCAGTTATGTGCGTTACCATATGCAGGCTTTCTTAATATGGACACTAACATTTCATGGACATACAGCACTTTGTAGGCTACAGTTTATTCTGAATAGTGTTCAAAACACTGTCACCTCTACATACGTCCATGTTCTTTGCATAGCATACAGCCAAATTCTGTTGCATGGTGTCTACAGCTACTGTATCAGTTAGCACCAACGTGAACAGAATAGACAGTAAGTAATACATGGTCAGCGAAGTGGAGCAAGGGAGGAAAGCTGACTTTTATTGACACCAGAATGGGGATGGTCTGACCTTCATTTCCAATTTCAGCCCACAGATTGGAAAACCCTGACTGCTCTCTCCAGTGTCCCAAGTGCCATTTTCTGTCTCCATGGTGTGGAGAACATGATTTCCCTTTTACTGAAATTAAACAGGCTTCTGGCAAACAGTTGTGGCAAACCTTTGGCCAATTTGCCGCAATAAATATTTTCACATGCAAAAATGAGTTTTGTGGCAAAATGTTTTGGCATATTTGCGGCGACTTGTGAACTTATGGCAAACAATTTACGGAAACATGTGGCGAACATTCTACTGTTCGCTGCAAATTTGCTGCAAACTCCATATGACTACACTAATTGGATCAGGTTTTGGGTTACTGGGTGTAAACATGCTATATTCACACCCTCTTTCCATTGATCATCCTTGAGATGTTTCTACAACTTGTTTGGAGTCCACATGTGGTAAATTTAATTGATTGGACATGATTTGGAAAGGCACACACCTGTCTATATACAGTGGCTTGCGAAAGTATTCACCCCCCTTGGCATTTTTCCTATTTTATTGCTTTACAAAATTGAAATAAAATAGATTTTGGGGGGGTTTGTATCATTTGATTTACACAACATGCCTACCACGTTGAAGATGCAAAATATTTTTTATTGTGAAACAAACAAGGAATAAGACAAAAAACAGAAAACTTGAGCTTGCATACCTATTCACACCCCCAAAGTCAATGCTTTGTAGAGCCACCTTTTGCAGCAATTACAGCTGCAAGTCTCTTGGAGTACGTCTCTATAAGCTTGGCACATCAAGCCACTGGGATCTTTGCCCATTCCTCAAGGCAAAACTGCTCCAGCTCCTTCAAGTTAGATGGGTTCCGCTGGTGTACAGCAATCTTTAAGTCATACCACAGATTCTCAATTGGATTGAGGACTGGACTTCGACTAGGCCATTCCAAGACATTCAAATGTTTCCCCTTAAATCACTCGAGTGTTGCTTTAGCGGTATGCTTATGGTCATTGTCCTGCTGGAAGGTGAACCTCTGTCCCAGTCTCAAATCTTTGGAAGACTGAAACAGGTTTCCCTCAAGAATTTCCTTGTATTTAGTGCCTTCCATAATTCCTTCAATTCTGACCAATTTCCCAGTCCCTGATGATGAAAAACATCCCCACAGCATGATGCTGCCACCACCATGCTTCACTGTGGGGATGGTGTTCTCGGGGTAATGAGAGGTGTTTTTTTCTGGCCACTCTTCCATAAAGCCCAATTCTTTGGAGTGTACGGCTTAAAGTGGTCCTGTGGACAGATGCTCCAATCTCCACTGTGGAGCTGGTGCTCCGTGGGATGTTTAACGTTTCAGATATTTGTTTATAACCCAACCCTGATCTGTACTTCTCCACAACTTTGTCCCTGACCTGTTTGGAGAGCTCCTTGGTGCCACTTGGTTGGTGGTACCCTTTGCTTAGTGGTGTTGCAGACTCTGGGGCCTTTCAGAACAGGTGTATATTTACTAAGATCATGTGACAGATCATGTGACACGTAGATTGCACACAGGTGGACTTTATTTAACAAATTATGTGACTTCTGAAGTTGGTTGCACCAGATCTTATTTAGGGGCTTCATAGAAAGTGGGTGAATACCCACGCACCACTTTTCTGTTTTTTCATTTTTTATTATTTTTATTTTTTCCATTTCACTTCACCAATTTGGACAATTTTGTGTATGACCAAATCTATTTAAATTACAGGTTGTAATGCAACAAAATACGAAAAATGCCAAGGGGGATGAGATGGCGCCGAAGAACATGGCTGATGTTTCACATTCTCCCAACCAATTGTGCTATTTTGATATTTCATTTGCGTTTTGTGTAACTTATTTTTTAACTTATTGTGTGCATAATGTTGCTGCTACGACCAAAAATAACTTCGGAACATCAGAAAAGCGATTACTCACCACGGACTGGAAGAAACTTTTTCCTTTAATGAGTCTGACGAGAAGGATATCCTGCTTTCACTGGAACAGGCCCAGATTCACTCCTTTTGTGTGAAGAAAAGACACCGGAAAAGAGGCCGCAGATCGGGCACCCTTCTGAGAATCCGTAGGCGAGTGAGTAAACTCCCATTGCCTTCCATCCTTCTTGCTAACGTGCAATCATTGGAAAATAAAATTGATGACCTACGATTAAGATTATCCTTCCAACGGGACAAAAAAACTATAACATCTTATGTTTCACTGAGACGTGGCTGAATGAAGATACGGACAATATAGAGCTAGCGGGATTTTCCATGCACCGGCAGAACAGCGACGCTACCTCTGGTAAGACGAGTGGTGTGTCTTTTTGTCAATAACAGCTGGTGCATGATGTCTAATATTAAAGAAGTCTCGAGGTATTGCTCGTCTGAGGTAGAGTACCTTATGATAAGCTGTAGACCACACT
This sequence comes from Oncorhynchus clarkii lewisi, assembly GCF_045791955.1. NCBI lineage: Eukaryota > Metazoa > Chordata > Actinopteri > Salmoniformes > Salmonidae > Oncorhynchus > Oncorhynchus clarkii. The sequence goes on from NC_092153.1 coordinate 17,515,925, forward strand.
ATCTACCAAGAGAGTTCTCATCTGTATTATTCGCAGCCGTCTATTTACCATCACAAAGCGAAGCTGGCACTAAGACCGCTCTCAACCAACTCTATAAGACCATGAGCAAAGAAGAAAATGCTCACCCTGAAGCGGCACTCCTAGTGGCCGGGGACTTTAATGCAGGCAAACTTAAATACATTTGATCAAATTTTTACTAGCATGTCACATGTGCCAGGAAAAAAACCTAGACCACCTTTACTCCACACACAGAGGCGCATACAAAGCTCTCCCCTTCCCTCCATTTGGCAAATCTGACAATAATTATATCCTCCTGATTCCTGCTTACAAGCAAAAAGTAAAGCAGGAAGTACCAGTGACTTGCTCAATACGGAAGTGGTCAGATGACGCAGATGCTACACTACAGGGCTGTTTTGCGAGCACAGACTGAAATATGTAACCAGGAGTCATCCAATGGCATTGAGGAATACACCACCTCAGTCATCGGCTTCGTCAATAACTGCATCAATGACGTTGTCCCCACAGTGACTGTACGTACATATCCCTACCAGAAGCCATGGATTACAGGCAACATCTGCATCGAGCTAAAGGCTAGAGCTGCCGCTTTCAAGGAGCAGGAGACTAATCCGGACGCTTATAAGAAATCCCGCTATGCCCTCAGATGAACCATCAAACAAGCAAATTGTCAATACAGGATTAAGATTGAATCCAGACTACACCGGCTCTGACGCTCGTTGGATGTGGCAGGGCTTGAAAACTATTATGGACTACAAAGGGAAACCCAGACGCAAGCTTCCCAGTGATGCGAGCCTTCCAGATGAGCTAAATGCCTTTTATGCTTGCTTCGAGGCAAGCAACACTGAAGCATGCATGTTAGCACCAGCTGTTCTGGATGACTATGTGATAACGCTCTCGGTAGCCAATGTGAACAAAACCTTTAAACAGGTCAACATTCACAAAGCCACTGGGCCAGACGGATTACCAGGACGTGTACTCAAAGCATGCACGGACCAACTGTCAAGTGTCTTCACTGACATTTTCAACCTCTCCCTGACCGAGTCTGTAATACCTACATGTTTCAAGCAGACCACCATTGTCCCTGTGCCCAAGGAAGCGAAGGTAACCTGCCTAAATGATTACCGCCCCGTGGCACTCATATCAGTAGCCATGAAGTGCTTTGAAGGCTGGTCATGCCTCACATCACCAGCATCCTCCCGGACACCCTAGACCTATCAAATTCGCATACCGCCCCAACAGATTCACAGATGACGCAATCTCAATTGCACTCCACCCTGCCCTTTCACACCTGGACAAAAGGAACACCTATGTGAGAATGCTGTTCATTGACTACAGCTCAGTGTTCAACACCATAGTGCCCACGAAGCTCATCACTAAGCTAAGGACTCTGGGACTAAACACTTCCCTCTGCAACTGGATCCTGGACTTCCTGACGGGCCACCCCCAGGTGGTAAGAGTAGGCAACAACACGTCTGCCACGCTGATCCATGCTGATCCTTAACACTGGGGCCCCTCAGGGGTGTGTACTTAGTCCCCTCCTGAATTCCCTGTTCACCCACGACTGCGTGGCCAAACACGACTCCAACACCATCATTAAGTTTGCTGACAACACAACAGTGGTAGGCCTGATCACCGACAACAATGAAACCCTATAGCCTCATTATTGTTATTCTTATTGTGTTACTTATTATGATTACTTTTTATTTTAGTCTACTTGGTAAATATTTTCTTCTTCTTGAACTGCACTGTTGGTTAAGGCTTATGGGCTCGTAAGTAAGCATTTCACAGTAAATACTACCCTTGTATTCGGCTCATGTGACAAATAAAGATTGACTTGATTACTTTTGCAAGGCACTGTAAGGTCCCACAGTTGACAATGCATGTCAGAGCAAAAACAAAGCCATGAGGTTGAAGGAATTGTCCGTAGAGCTCCAAGCCAGGAATGTGTCCAGGCACAGATCTGGGGAAGGGTACGAAAACATTTCTGTAGGATTGAAGGTCACCAAGAACACCATGGCCTCCATCATTTTTAAATGGAAGAAGTTTGGAACCACCAATAATCTTCCTAGAGCTGGCTGCCTGGCCAAACTGAGCAATCGGGGGAGAAGGGCCTTGGTCAGGGAGGTGACCAAGAACCCGATGGCCACTCTGACAGAGCTCCAGAGTACTTCTATGGAGATGGGAGAACTTTCCAGAAGGACAACCATCTCTGCAGCTCTCCACCAATCAGGCCTTTATGGACGGAAGCCACTCTTCAGTAAAATGCACATGACAGCCTGCTTGAGGTTTGCCAAAAGGCTGTTGGTGGCAGCATCATGCTGTGGGGATGTTGTTCAGTGGCAAGGACTGGGAGACTAGTCAGGATCGAGGGAAAGATGAACGGAGTAAAGTACAGAGAGATCCTTGATGAAAACCTGCTCGAGAGCGCTCAGGACCTCAGACTGGGGCGAAGGTTTACCTTCCAACAGGACAACGACCCTAAGCACACAGCCAAGACAACGCAGGAGTGGCTTTGGGACAAGTCTCTGAATGTCCTTGAGTGGCCCAGCTAGAGCCCAGACTTGAACTCGATCGAACATCTCTGGAGAGACATGAAAATAGCTGTGCAGTAACGCTCCCCATCCAACCTGACAGAGCTTGAGAGGATCTGCAGAGAAGAATGTGAGAAACTCCCCAAATAAAGGTGTGCCAAGCTTGTAATGTCATACCCAGGAAGACTCAAGGCTGTAATCGCTGCCAAAGGTGCTTCAACAAAGTACTGAGTCAAGTGTCTTAATACTTATGTAAATGTGATATTTCCGTTACATTTATTTATACATTTGCAAACATTTCTAAAAACCTGTTTTTGTTTTGTCATTATGGGGTATTGTGTATAGATGGATGAGGGGAAAAAATGATTTAACCCATTTTAGAATAAGGCTGTAACGTAACAAAATGTGTAAAAAGTCAAGGGGTTTGAATTACTTTCCAAATGCACTCTATGCATTGCTTGTGCTGAGAAAATATACTATGCAGGCCTACTGTCAGTATTTGTCATTATATAAAGAAAATGAGATGTCCACGTAGGCCCATCTCACGATATCTAATGACTCAATATCATGACTCAACACCATATCATGTATGATATCCGGAGGGAATCCCAAAATGATTTGTGCATGAAAGAAAAATGTGGATTTCATATTTGTCAAATTATTGACCATGTGCTGAAAACTCAGAAATGCATCAGAAATCGTATTTTTAGCACATCAAAAAGCATATCAACATCCGGATATGGACCTCAGCCAAGAAAAGCATATCTGGAATCAATATAGCATATCTTGAATGTGCTGAGAACACAGATATGCGATGTATACAGTCAGTATTTGTCAACATGAAGAGAGGAAATAGGATGTCGCACATCTCAAGATATTGAATGAGTCCATATCCGGCCATAGGAAATGTCCATGTGTGATATTCAGAGTAATTCCAGCATCATACATATCTAAAAGACACGTCTGGATTCAGAATTTGTCTGAATATGGTGCAAATCCACATAACTCAAAATATGCATTGGAAATGGTCTGTATCCTCTAGAATATCAAAAACGTGTGAAGCAAAGATATCCCCTGATATGGACCTTTTTAGCCCAGTGCTTGCAACGTATACATCGAAATTAGAATCATTGCACATTGAGTAAGGCTATGTTTGTTTTAGCAGTAAGCTACAATATTCATTTCAAACTGTCAGATGCTGTAGCTGTCTGCCACACTCTGGTATCCCTTTTGTCCGCGTGTGTGTGTGTGTGTGTGTGTGTGTGTGTGTGTGTGTGTGTGTGTGTGTGTGTGTGTGTGTGTGTGTGTCAAAGACATTAGTCCTTCTAAGTGCTATCAAGGCATGCAGCATCCTGCCTCTTCTCGTTTGAATATTCAAAAGCTGCAAAATACAAAAAGTGTCAGACAGTGCATGGTCATGGCAATGAAAGCCTTTTTGTCTCGTCAAGAGTAAACCAATTGAAGACTCTTTTCAATAGACTTTGTGTAGGGCCCTATCTAGCACTGTGAAAGGTTCTTCCATCAGTATAGAGGTATTGTGTCAGTGGTTTTAGGTGTATTGAGGATGTGTCTTGTCCATGACTTAGCTTAGAGAGGTCGATAGCACTTATCCCTGACGGTATTTACTTATTTAATATTATTTGTAACTTTTCATTCCCTTTTCTTGAGCCTGAAAATACACATTGAAATTGTGTATGGATGAAGTACAAAACAACTAAATGAATGTTTGCTTTATGAAATTTGTTTATTTTTCGGACTTTTTGCTGAACAATATTGTTATATAAGTCATGCCAAAACATGACTGTACTGTAGGAACAAACACATAGCCTATGCAGTGGATAAAGAGCATTGTGACATACCAGGAAACTGATAACACAAAAAAATGAGTGAAATGTATTAACCCATAGTAAAGTTCATCCCAATAGGAGCTAGCATTACACAGGAGCTATACCTGACCTTTCTGACAGCCAAAAATGTCATTGAAGGTTTAAGGCAAAGAAATCCAGTCATATTTAACCAAGCCTTCAGAATCTTTGACATTTTCTCTGATGTTGCCACTGGATGGCACCCTGAATACTCTGGCTGCATCCCAAATGGGACCCTACTTCCTGTATAGTGCACTACTTCTGATCAGGGCCTATAGGGTTCTATTATACAAAGAATAGATTTTGGACGTACACTCTGCAGTGTTGGCCTTCCCTCGTAGCCTTTAAAGACATACAATCATCACAGGTGTTGGCAGAGCTCTCAGTACACTCAGAAACACCTCTGAAAGGAGGGGATGGTGACAGCTCAGATAAATCCTGGGTCCCGTCTTGTATGTATTGCAGTCAACACAACAAAGATGGATACAGTTGAAATTCGGGGGGAAACACTTCACTGCAACACACATAATGATATCAAAATAGGTGATTATTTAGCGGAAAAAACCACCTCTGGTTATCTATGACTTTATTTTAAAAAATGAAGAAAAATGTTTCCCTATTTACCATGGTATGCACACAAGCACACTCGCACACACAAGCACTTAACCCTAAACTTAACCCTAACCCTAAACCCTAACCCTAAAACTAAACCTAGCTCCTAACCATAACCCTTAACGTAAATCTAATCCTAATACTACTTCTAACCTTAACCCCAAACCCCCTAGAAATAGCATTTGACCTCGTAGGGACTAACAACATGTCCTCAGTTGGTCAAATTTTGGTTTGTTTGCTATTCAACTACCCTAACCCTAAACCTAACACTACCCTAACCCTAAACCTAACACTAACCCTAAACTTAACCCTAAACACCCTAGAAATAGCATTTGACCCTGTGGGGACTAACAAAATGTCCCCAGTCGATAAAATGTTTGTTTGTTTACTATTCTAACACGTCCACGTCCACGCACGCGCGCACACACACACACACACACACACACACACACACACACACACACACACACACACACACACACACACACACACACACACACACACACACACACACACACACACACACACACACACACACATCTTCGCTGCCATTCACTAAACTGGAGGCATAGCTCATCTCTTCTGAGCCAGAACTCAAACCAGGAAGTTGTAAGCCAGGGGGAGAATCAGAGGGGATCATGGGGGGAGAGGGTCTGAAAAAACTCCAACCATTCCAGACCGCCATTCCACCAGTTGGCCCACTCACATTCCCTAATTCCAGTTGGCAACCCCTCACACAAGCACGCACACACACACACACACACACACACACACACACACACACACACACACACACACACACACACACACACACACACACACACACACACACACACACAAACACAAACACACACACACACCACCCCCACAATGAATTTCTGTCAGTCTTTCAGACTGAAGAGCATAGCTACCCTATGGACTAAACATTGGTGGTGATTGGGAGGAGAGGAAGGCTTGACACAAAGACAGACTGCAGTCCTTTACACCTGCTGAGTGCTCTACATAAACTGTACCAGGAAGAAAGATACACTGTCATTGTTGGTCCATGTCTCTTGTTGATTCATGTGTGTGTTGTCTATGACTCTCTTTTGTTCACTGCTCTCTCTCTATCTCTTCCTCTCTCTCTGTCTCCCTCTCTCTCTATCTCTTCCTCTCTCTCTCTCTCTTTCTCTCTCTCTCTATCTCTTCTCTCTCTCTCTCTCTCTCTCTCTCTCTCTCTCTGTCTCCCTCTCTCTCTATCTCTTCCTCTCTCTCTCTCTCTCCCTCTCTCTCTCTCTCTCTCTCTCTCTCTCTCTCTCCTGGGTGCTATTCTCTGCTACATGTGGTGATGTGACACCTCCATGCCTGACCAGGAGAGCTCAAGAGACATGCACACACCACACACCCCTGCCCTCTGGAGTGTTCCTGAGATATTCCCTGCTGGGAGAGATGACAGGGAAACAGAGGTCTAGAGACCTGTGTCCGTCATTTCACATTCACAACCTTTCAGGATATTCTAATACTTGGGAACTCATACTTCCATCAGCATACTACACAACAGCCTGAATGTTAGAGTAGTAGAAGATACACACCTGTGTTAAGTATTAACCTGTAACCATTAAACTACTGGCATGCAACAAATTGCATCTCACTATTGTGTGTGTGTGTGTGTGTGTGTGTGTGTGTGTGTGTGTGTGTGTGTGTGTGTGTGTGTGTGTGTGTGTGTGTGTGTGTGTGTGTACACGTGCGTATGTGTCCTTTGCATGAAAACAATCAATGTTGCCTTCCCGCTCATGGCCATTTAGAGAGAGAAAGACTTTCTAAATGAATTAATTACAAATGATTCTAAATGTCAAGTGTAGATAAAGCTTAATACCCTGGCTCCTCCTCGCTGCAGCAAAGAAGCTTTTAAATGGCTCGCTGCCAGTCTCTATCTGCCAAACGACACCAAGGTTACCGGCAAAAGCGGAAATATTCATAATATATGCAAAACCGTCCGGCGGTACCCATGGACAGTGTTCATTTGAATTCAAGAGCTGATCTCAAACCTTTGACAACTGCTTAAGTAATTAGTTGGACGAAATGTTATGCTGGAGACCAAAAAAAAAACAGACTAGAGGATATTTTTCGCGTTTTATCTTTGGCTTTTGATTCTAATTGAATGCGTTTAGGAACTTTCAGGTTTGATCTGGGTTTGATCTTACGGGCTGTACACATAGAGAGGAATTAGGATATCATTTGTTTTTACTTTTAGCAGATACATAGTGTATGGTTCTATGAGAAGACTGTTTCTTCAGCAAGTATTGCTCGTTGCATCCCTCTTTTTTTACATGTCTATTCTAATTCAGTAATGATCGATATTTGATAATCAACCACAGGAGGTTGGTGTCACCTTAACTGGGGAGGATGGGCTTGTGGTAATGGTTGAACAGAATGAGTGGAATGGTATCAAATACATCAAACACATGGTTTCCAGGTGTTTGATGCCATTCCATTTGTGCCGTTCCAGCTGTTATTATGAGCCTTCCTCCCCTCAGCAGCCTCCACTGTAATCAACATACAGCATGCAGCAAATAAACATTGCTCTAGGTTTCTCCATTTTCCTAGCAGGAGAAAAGCAGCTTTGAGTACAGTAACATTGACTTGCAGATTTCGGCCAATGCATAATTAATATATGACAACACAACATCCTGTTTTGTTGTAAACAAAAGCCAAGCTCAGTGTCGGACACAGGATAGTGCTGTTATTCTATTGTTTTTTTTTACTGTGCAGGCCTGTTCACAATGGTATTATTAGCGTCTGCCCATATCTCCCAGGTTGGGTGTCACAGTCCTATAATGAGAATCATACTCCAACTACTTGGAACTAGGCCAGAACCCATTGAAAGCCACCCTCCATGCCTAACACATTACCACAGTGTATTAATCTAAAGAGACTCCGTGTTTGTGTTTACCGAGCCTGATTCACTTCCAATTAGAGGGAAATAATTACACTCCACAGGACAAGGGATGCAGCCGTGTGACAAAATGGGGAAGGGACGAGAGGTTGCTTGTGACACATTGAGAGGGAAAAAACAGGAAGCAGGACTTTAACAGTTCGATTAGATTAAAAGGGGAGCGTTTAAACATTATGTTCTGGGAGTGCATTTTCTTTGACACTTAAATATTCATTGATTACAACAACAAAAAATGTGATTTATTATTAGCTTGGGGATATCCAGGAGAATTGGTGGTTAGTTGTCCTTTCATGTATTCAATATATAAAAAAATACATCATTGACATTTTAGTTATATAGCAGACGCTCTCATCCAGAGCGATTTACAGTAGTGAGTGCTGGTCCCCTCAACCCTGGTATTGCAAGCACCATGCTCTACCAATTGAGCTATACGGGACATTGTAGTTCATATTTATAAGAAACACACTTGAATAAACAAATATCAGCACTTTTTATCGACAACACTGTGGTAGCAGTATTACATGAAATTTGAATGCCCTTGGGAATACTCAGTTTAGAAAAGCACCATGGCTAACACATAACACAACCCCACGGGGACCCCAGCCACGGGCTGTTCACTCCCTTACCATCGGGCAGACGCTATCGGAGCATGAGGTCTGATACCAACAGGCTCAGAGACAGTTTCTATCTACAAGTCGTCAGATTACTGAACTCTTGAGCTGGACTGACCACCTGCTCTGATTCTCCACACTTAGAACACATGCACTTACTCACTCACACGTGCACACACACACACGCACGCGCACGCACACACACACGCACACACACACACACACACACACACACACACACACACACACACACACACACACACACACACACACATATATATACATTCATGCTAAACACACATCACAACTGCTGCTACCAGACTCTAATTTATAGTAATGCACAATTTAAACACTTGCCCCCAATCCCCTCTTCCACAAAACGTGTAAATATTGGACTATAAATTGTGCCTTGCTGTACTATACTTGTGCTAAAAATGTTATTATATTCTACTGAATCATTTTCTTTGTTTGTATTCTTATATTTTGTTATTTATTGTAGTTGCATTGTCCTGAAGGAACCTGCCAGTAAGCATTTCTTTGGACAGTGTACATGATGTGTATCCTGTACATATGACTATTAAAACATGAACGTTTTATTTTCAGACTGAATGTATGCCGGCTTCAACAGATAACTCTCTAAGGAGAGAACATACAGCAACTCAAGGAATATGGAATGTGCCTTGTTAACATTGCAAAGACATTACAATGTAAAAATTCATAGAGTGCCTTGCAAAAATATTCATACCCCTTGGCGTTTTTCCTATTTTATTGCATTACAACCTGTAATTTAAAATTAAAATTAAAATTACAATTCTGAAAAATGAATAACTTTAATGTGGTGCGGGCATATGTATTTACTATGAAGCCCCTAAATAAGATCTGGTGCAACCAACTACCTTCAGAAGTCACATAATTAGTTAAATAAATAAATACATCTGTCACATGATCTCAGTAAATATACACCTGTTCTGAAAGGCCCCAGAGACTGCAACACCCCGAAGAAAGGGGTTCCACCAACCAAGTGGCACCATGAAGACCAAGGAGCTCTCCAAACAGGTCAGGGACAAAGTTGTGGAAAAGTACAACATTGAAAGAATATGGCACCACAACAAACCTGCCAAGAGAGGGCCGTCCACCAAAACTCACGGACCAGGCAAGGAAGGCATTAATCAGAGAGGCAACAAAGAGACGAAAGATAACCCTGAAGGAACTGCAAAGCTCCACAGTGGAGATTGGAGTATCTGTCCATAGGACCACTTTAAGCCGTACACTCCCCAGAGCTGGGCTTTACAGAAGAGTGGCCAGAAAAAAAGCCATTGCTTAAAGAAAAAAATGAGCAAGCACGTTTGCTAAAGCAACACTCGAGTGGTTTAAGGGGAAACATTTAAATGTCTTGGAATGGCCTAGTCAAAGCCCAGACCTCAATCCAATTGAGAATCTGTGGTATGACTTAAAGATTGCTGTACACCAGCGGAACCCATCTAACTTGAAGGAGCTGGAGCAGTTTTGCTTTGAAGAATGAGCAAAAATCCCAGTGGCTAGATGTGCCAAGCTTATAGAGACGTACTCCAAGAGACTTTCAGCTGTAATTGCTGCAAAAGCTGGCTCTACAAAGTATTGACTTTGGGGGGGGGGTGAATAATTATGCACGCTCAAGTTTTCCGTTTTTTTGTCTTATTCCTTGTGTGTTTCACAATAAAAATATATTTTGCATCTTCAAAGTGGTAGGCATGTTGTGTAAATCAAATGATACAAACCCCCAAAAAATCTATTTTATTTCCAGGTTGTAAGACAACAAAATAGGAAAAATGCCAAGGGGGGTGAATACTTTCGCAAGCCACTGTATATAGACAGATAAGTCACCAACAAGAACATATACAGTAGCTAAAGGTATGATAATATGCTTGACTAACATGGGGTCCAACAGGCACTATTTGTAAATATGTGTGTGATTGTACCAGCCCTTTTTAAAGCTCAAGTGTCCTTGTCCTTGGGACACCAAGGGCGTCGTGTACTTCCTCTCTGGCTACGCTAGCTCATCCTGGATGGACATTCATTCCTACGTCCTTCTATAATAACATTTCCATCACAAACTGAGCTAGGCTGGAAAAAAACGACACATTTCTGCCTCTGCTTTTTAAACAGGTCGTGTATTGCAGCAAACGCTATTTAAAAAAAACTTGTACAAGTCAATGCAGAGAGAGGAAGAGATCAGATGTGTACGGATGCCGGTGTAAAAAAAGCACACTGGATTTTCAAACTGCGACAGCTCAAGGGAAGTGGAGCTGTTAACGTATTCTGATGGTCAGTACCAAGGCCAGTGCTCCGATCCGTCTCTGTATCCACCCAGTGGAGGCTGACAAGGTTGGCTTCTATTTGATTCTGGGACGGCAGCACGAAGATGAAGAGGCAACATACTGTAACATTCATCTGGACTCACTTTTCCTGTAGAAAAGCAGCTTTGGAAACCAGACAGATACACAGTTAGATGGACCAACGTTCTGAAATTGAGAGCTATGGAGAAAAAGATACAGACGGACAGACATACATCTATATTGGGATGCTACACAAACACACACACACACACACACACACACACACACACACACACACACACACACACACACACACACACACACACACACACACACACACACACACGGCGCTGATTGCGCTGTGTTGTGATAGCAGCCTTCTCTCTCCTCACACACACCTGGGGCTCCTATGAGGTTGCTACGGGGTTGCTACGGCATAGCTGTCACGTCCGGTCGCCATGGCGAGGGATTGATGACACCCATTGGCTGCTGAAGATGTATACATCATGTCTGTCTAGGGCTGCAGTAACCAGATGGACCCTGACCATCCATTCTCTGTCAGGGACACAGCTGCCCTGCTTCGCCCAAACCCCCTCCCTCTTGGAGCACTAACAAGTCTTCACTGCTCCGTAGGAAGGTGGCAGGGATATATAGTGTGGGATATAAGGGTGGAGGGGGATGAGGGGGATGAGGGGGTAAAAGCATGCAAACTCAGTCACAAGGTTTTCTGGGGAAGATGAGGCAATGTCTATCATAGTGGAGATTCTTTGCTACCAGGATTCTGGCTCGGCCAGGTCAGCTTTACAAAAGTAGCCTTTATTTGTGTTTTCAAACAGCAAATGTAGATAAACAGTATCAATTGTGTTATGTACTTTCCAAGGCTTTGGGCTTTTTGAGTGAATACTCAGAAGCGAGAAATAATCTGATGATTCCTTTTTTACTATTTCGTCAGCTACATCTTCGCCCAATAGCAGTTTTAAGACAGAGACCTTTCCCTTTGTTTGACAATGACAAACTGTAGTGTTCAGAGAAGGAATGCTTGCAGAAATATTCTCCAATATTCAATATTATAGTTTTGTGTTATTTATATTTGAATTAAAATGACACATTTGGTTATATACCCAATGTATTTGATGTATCATGATAAGTGCAAACAGAGCATAATGTGGATGTATGAGTGTGTGTGTACATGTGTGTTGCTTTGTGTGTGTGTGTATATGGGTCTAAGCAGCTGTGTGTTTGCATCTGCCCCCCTGGGTATATGCGTGTGTACATATGTGAGTGTGTGTGTTTGTGTGTTCATGTCTTGCAGGTGAGGGTTAGCGCATCTCCTGCCCGAGTTCATTGGTGCCCCCTATGAGGAGCGGAATGAGATCTCTAGATCTCTTAACACAGAGGGCCGTGTGGAGTTCTTCCCTGTCCACCCACTCCATTATAATAGTCTAGCTTAGTGTGACTGACAGAGCCTCTCTGTGCTGTGATTGAGTGTATCGATCTCTACCGCCGACCGCACTACTCCGGACACCACAGAGGAGGAGACCAACAATCAGATCTTTCACTCGCAGAAAAAGCCTTCCTCATCTTCCTTAATCATTTTGTCAATGATTAGCGGCAGGCTACTGAGGGGTCTGACAAAGACATCTCCCACAGAAAGGGTTTCTTTTATTTTTTACTTCCATTCCTCGACTATGCCGCCTGCCCCCTTTTTTTCATTGGCCTTTTTCTGTTGGAATTGTGTGTGTGTGTGTGTGTGTGTGTGTGTGTGTGTGTGTGTGTGTGTGTGTGTGTGTGTGTGTGTGTGTGTGTGTGTGTGTGTTTGTGTTTGTGTGTGTGTGTGTTGGAAGGGAGGTTTAGAGATGGGACCCCTCCTCCTCACCGAATAACCCCACCCAGTTGTTTGCCAATCGCCAATCCCAAACTGCCCCTTCCTTCCGCCACACCCCATTGTGCGACACTCAATGAGCTGGCAGCGGCCCACGTCCATACCCTCCACAGTGCTCAGTCAAAGCTGTTTATCAGACAATGATCCTCCCTTTCTATCTGTAGTTTTAGAGCTTATGTTTGTGGAAGCAAGATCTTGTGACTGATTAAGAGATGTGGACGGAGTGGGATTTCGATGATATTGTTATCGGATTATTACAGATCTTGTGGGATCTTGTTTGAGGAATAAACAGGGCAGTTTAGTTTAAACCCTACAGTTAACTGCATGAATCCCATTGGAAATCTATCTCTTGCTCTCAGTCCTTCGCAAGGCCTGTGTTTACACTCCTTATTCAACAGGAACAAAATAACATCACTTTCTCCTTCTGTTTACCAAATGTCTTGACCATATGAATGTCTCTCACTGGCCTTTTTGTTAACCTTTCATTTTACTCAGGAATATGGTTCTACATTTTTCACCAGTATATTCATAGCTTGAATTTTGGTGGGAAAATCTCCACAAATATTTTGGTACATCATTTCCTTCAAGCTTATGCGTGGCGGTTTCAAATGACAAAACATCTATTCAATGGCTTATCAATTTGCCGCGATTTACAGTGCGGACTCCTATTGTGTGTCACCACAATCCCTCTCTCCTGAGTAGCTCTCCTACCACGACAATAGGCTCTTCTCTCTCCACATCAGCCCGGCCATTCCTCCACTTATTCACTTATTTTATTCACTGTTCGCTGATAGAATTGGACATTTGTCTCACTTTGGGTGGAAACTCAAGGTTGCAGCTCCTCTCGCCCACCTAACTTAGGTTTGCTGAATACCCATTATCGCCCCACACTCTAACCACACGCTGGCTGAAGGCTGCGGAGTGGAGCAGATAAAAAAGAAAGCAGAAAGGTTTTCGCTATAGCTGCTACAAGCACTCGTGAGATCTCGCTGCATCTTAATTCCTCTCTTCCCCCGAGTCTGTTGAATAGGGAGGCACAGGGGCAGCGACTACAGAGGGAAGCGGAGACAGAGGAAGAGCACTGGTCGAGTTAATTAACTGATTGGTTAAGTCGGTGGCTCGGTGACCAGAGTACGTCGCACTACTCACTGTTCAATCCTTTATTATTCTCAGTTTATGGGCTGTAAGGTCCAACGTGTTTCCTGGTCAGGCCCAAATATAATGACACCAACAGCTGTGTGAGGCCATGGCCGATTTAACCATTTGGATGACTACATGGTAAGGATTAGTAGTCTAACACAAACACTCTATAGGGGACACACAGAAATATAAAATGCATTTGAACAATTCTTATTATCGATGTCATACTCAAGAAGAGTCTTTGTTAGGCTACACTCTCCTTCTTTTGCCTTTTTTCTTTCCATATACAATTTTCCAGATAGGTGTGATGTTATTACTTTCCAATTTACATTTAGATCTAGACGTGGAATAAAGAGCATTTGTTCGACTGACTGAAGCGTTCCCTGGTTCGTCACGATAGGAAGTCTAGCACATGATTACACCATGGCCCTTCATCCAGGAGGAGAACACTAGTCGACAGCCCAAATGTGCCCATTTTCAATTACCTCCTATTAGGAATTTCAATATCAACCCGCACTAGAAAAGGCTTCTCAAGCCCACCCTCTAACCTACACACACACTCAATACAGACCCCAAATGGGCCACTACGAGCCACTACGAGCCCGTAAAAACATGGCCGCCATTGAAACGATACAGTTATGTCATTTTGGAGACGGGTAATTGAGTGGTACTCTTCTCAGAGGAGGACCCGGCTTCGTTCCCTCTCGAGGAGTAGTGGGAGAAGATACAGGAAGGTAATCACTGCTTTTACAAGCTCCACTTCTTATGGATGGAGGCTGGTCCTTGTCTTTGGTGAAAGCAGCTCTTCAACTTCCTCCTTCAGAAACAATGTAATACTAGCAAAGCCACAGGTATGTAGTCATGTTAGAGTTATCCTCTGTAGTTTCTATTTCGCTTCAACGGTGTGACCTATAAGTTGGTTTGGTTTGGTTTTGGAGGACTGAGGGGGAGTGTCATTGCAAGTGCATAATCAAATAAGAGGAAGGAACATATGTAGGGTACGTGTATTTTTAAGGCTTATATTTGCAAGCATCATTTTTAGAAGATGAGTACAGTACTGTCGGGTATACTTTGTGTTTTGGACAAGTTACCATGATGAGCAAAAAATACTGCAAAATTACAAAATGGTTGTAGGACTAGGCTAACGTTATTAGGGGTTTTTCCTGGACATATTGAAAACACGTTGGACTAACAAACCAACCATTAACCAGACTGTGTGAGTGAGTAAACTGTGTAAGTACATAATGAGTGGCATCAGTCTTCACTAATGTCCTGCCGCCAGTCTATTCAGAGTGACACTAGACAATGGCACCTTTCTCTGGGAAACCAGGGTGCATCACAAATATCACTCTATTCCCAATGTACTGCACTACTTTTGACTCGGGCCCATAGGGCTCTAGTCAGAAGTAGTGCACTATATAGGGAATAGGGTGCCATTTGGGACTCAGATCAGGTTCTTCAGGAAGAAGAGTGGTTAAAGAGATGCTGATTGTATTTCTGTCTATCTTTTCTCATGACAAACAAGAGGCAAGGGATCCAATTAAATTCAATTTTTGAAGATTCTCTCTTCAACCCTGGAGAGTGTAACTTTTCCTCGAGGATGAGTTGTGTTCAACTACGTTGCCTCTGTTTGTTTGTCAGTGGATTAATTAATGAACAGTTGCAGTGAGTTGTCACTAGGGAGGGGTTTGTGGGAAGAATGTTATTGATTCATTCATTTATTGTATGTATATGTACAGTGTGTGTGTGTGTGTGTGTGTGTGTGTGTGTGTGTGTGTGTGTGTGTGTGTGTGTGTGTGTGTGTGTGTGTGTGTGTGTGTGTGTGTGTGTGTGTGTGTGCCCTTTTGAGAAGTGTGCCTTGGTATTAAAAAAAACGTATTGGATTTGACCTCATTTTAACATTCTGTCATAAAGACAACATGTTCAACCTAATAAAAAACATGTCTTCCCATCTCAAGAGGTTCAATTTTTTTTTTTAAATACTGCAGTAGGTGCCTATTAATTAAGTGCCAGATAAAGTAACAGTGTTGACTGTAACAGTGTTGACTGTAACAGGGTTGACAAATTAATCAGATATCAGCCAGGAATCCCCTTGTGACAGGGGGAATGGAAACTTGTCATGTGCAACAGGGAGGGGGAAATGAATGCTTCACCAAAAAATGACATTGGTAAAAGTCAGAAATGACTTTGTCAAAGCAAAAACAACAAACTAGGACTTTGAGATGATGGTGAAAACTTGGGAGACATTTTTGAGCTCGGTGGGTTAAGATCTTCCTAAAGGTCACAGAGGGTGCACGGAGGGACTTGTCAGAATGCTGAATTTTGACACTTTAGCAAGCCTTATCCATATAAAAAATCGGAATTATTGAATTCTCCATGCGGTCTATATTAATGGGCACTTAATTTATTATAACAGGCTTTTTACAATTCAATATTTGTGCAAAATTCTACTTAAACTATCACAGGGCGCAAAAGGCATTAATTTCATGGAACAACACTGATATGTTATCCTGCATGTATCCGTGTACAGTATGAAATATACGGTTTAGTAATAGCTGTTAACTCAGGTCCTGAGCAGTTCATTTTTGTTAAGAATATAACAGACTTGTTGGCAACATTGTTTAAATGGCACATCACATATGGTAGAGGAGCTAGGAGCTGTGAGACCCACTGTTGAATGTGATGGATAGTGAAAAGGCCTTCAGGCTAGCATCACTTTCAGGCAGTGTCTCTACTTATCCATGATTCATCTCCCATCTCCTCTCGCTCTTTCTCTCTCTCTCTGCTTCTCTCTCTCTCTCTCTCTCTCTCTCGCTCTCTCTCTCTCTCTCGGCCTATCACACTCTCTCTCTCTCTGCTTCTCTCTCTCTCTCTCTCTCTCTCTCGCTCTCTCTTTATATTAATACAACAACTACATTGGTGGGAAATGAGATGTGATATAACAGGTAAATATAGATTAAAACGTTCAGATGCATTACAATATACTCCAACCCATTCTCGGATATTTCTATACAACCTGTGGATCAGCTGTTCATCTGCCCTGAAAGCTGGAACATATACAAAATGAAACTCTCCAAACGTGGCCTGTTGGAAATTATTGGAGTCTCACAGTGTTCAAGAATACCCGAGAAGTCTCACAGTGTTCCAGAATACCTGAGAAGTCTCACAGTGTTCCAGAATACCTAAGAAGTCTCACAGTGTTCCAGAATACCTGAGAAGTCTCACAGTGTTCCAGAATACCTGAGAAGTCTCACGGTGTTCCAGAATACCGGAGAAGGAGGCAGGTTTCATGTTCCTGTCACGCAGGATTCCTACAGGACGTGGTCACGCCCACTCAGATCCCCCCCACCCCACACTGATGACAGACCAGCACGCTGTTTCATATATTCTGCATGGGAATGAAAGGAAAAAGAGGAGTAGGAGGGTGGGAAGAAGAGGAGGGGAGAAGGAAGTAGAGAGTGATGGAAGGAGGACGAGGGGAATGAGGTGGAGGATGAGGGGACGAGGAAAGTATACAGGTGAAGAGGAGGGTGAGGATAAGTGAATGAACAGCAGCAAGAGGAGGGAGAAGAGGAGGATTAGGAGGAGGGGGGAAAAGGGTAGAGCATGGGGTCTGGAGTTTTGATGGCGGTGCCTTCAGGCTCCTCCAGGCGATAAGAATCACTGTCTTCTGAGAAGTCCCCAACGTCCTCGCTTAGCTCGGGCCCCTGGAGCGGAGAGGAAGAGAGGGGGCCCGCAGGCCGCTCTGTGATCATTAGGATTCACACTGGCTTTGGCAGCAGGTCTCCCTAGCCACGGACACTGCATATTTAGACCCAGGGATGGCTCCCTCTCCCCCCTGCTTGTTGAGAGGGAGGGCTGGGGAGACGGGAGCCATGCAACAGGACTGAGGAGCAAAGGGCTCAGATGGAGATGGAGATTTCAACTACATTTACATCGACATTCACTATACTATACACTTCTCTGTGTAAGAGAGCTGCTTGGAATATGCTGTTGTTGTTGCGTTGGACATTTGTTCTGTTGTTACTGTATGATATGATATATGTTGTTTTCTCAGAAGATGACGTTTGTGATTCATTCTGTTTTGAATAATACATATGCTGTGACCATTAACTGGTTGTCATTGTGTGTTTAAACAAATGGCATAAATACAGGATGGGGTTATTGTCTTCCACGTGATGTAAGTGGCTCAGGTGGTTAGAAAAGGACACCCCAAAACATCCCTCACCTCCCTCGCCTTCCCCCCTCCACCTCCAGCTACACAGCTGTTGTGCTGGTATCGATTTCTCCGGCCCCACTCTTTCCACAGCATCGTTATATAGGCCAGGGGAACGACCATTGGGCCCAGCCAACAGCCTAGCAGATGGACAAACCTTTACCCGGCTCCTTCAGAACAGCAGTAGATGTCACGTTCTGACCTTAGTTCCTTTGTTATGTCTTTGTTTTAGTTTGGTCAGGGTGTGAGTTGGGGTGGGTAGTCTATGTTTGTTTTTCTATGTTGCATTTATGTGTTTGGGAGAGGTGTGAGTGGTATGCACCAGATCTCCAGTGCTCACCCACAGCCCGGTTCAACCTGTGCCTGCACTCTGGATGGTCCGGGCTAAAATGGTGATCCAGCCGGGAGGAGTGGTGCCAAGGCTGCGCACCAGGGCTCCAGTGTTCCCCCACAGCACGGTCCATGCGGTGCCTCCTCCAAGCACCAGGCCTCCTGTAGGTCTCCCCAGCCTGGTGGGTCCTGTGGCAGCCCCACGCACCAGGCTGTCTCTCCGTCTCCTCCCTCCAGGTCAGCCCATCTGTCCTGAGCTGCCAGAGCCGCCCGTCTGTCCTGAGCTGCCGGAGCCGCCCGTCTGTCCTGAGCTGCCGGAGCCGCCCGTCTCTCAGGAGCTGCCGGAGCCGCCCGTCAGTCAGGAGCTGCCGGAGCCGCCCGTCAGTCAGGAGCTGCCAGAGCCGCCCGTCAGTCAGGAGCTGCCAGAGCCCCCGTCAGTCAGGAGTTGCCGGAGCCGCCCATCACTCCGGCACTATCGGAGTCGCCCTTCACGCCCGCGCTGCCGGAGTCTCCCGCCTGTCCAGTGCTGCCGGAATCTCCCACCCGTCCGGTGCTACCGGAATCTCCCGTCCATTCTGGGCCCGCTGCTAGGGTCCCCAGTCCGAGGCCGGCGGCGAGGGTCGCCGCACTAAAGGCGCCACTGAGGTGGGGAAAGAAGCGGGCAAAGACTATGGTGGAGTGGGGTCCACGTCCCGCGCCAGAGCCACCACCAAGGACAGACGCCCACCCAGACCCTCCCCTATAGGTTCAGGTTTTGCGGCCGGAGTCCGCACCTTTGGGGGGGGGGGGGGGGGGTACTGTCACGTTCTGACCTTAGTTCCTTTGTTATGTCTTTGTTTTAGTTTGGTCTCAATCAGAGGCAGGTGTCGTTTGTTGTCTCTGATTGAGAATCATACTTAGGTAGCCTTTTTCCACCTGTGTTTTGAGGGTGATTTTTTTCTGTTCAGTGTTTTTTCATTTCACCGTCCAGGACTGTTCGTTTGTCGTTTTGTTCAGTGTTCAGTTATTTTATAAAAATTATGGACACTTACCATGCTGCGCATTGGTCCTCCTCTCCTTCTCACAACAAATATCGTTACAGTAGGATGGAACACTCCTCCTAGGACCGGGGAGAGAGAGAGACCCAGAGAGAGACTCAGAGAGACAGTGTAGTTGTTTTAATTGTTTGTGGTGTTAGTTGGCCTGGCTCTATAGACTCCACGCTGCAGGCTGGTTCTCAGGGGACCGGCACCCGAATGCAGGTCGTGACCCCGGTGCTAGCGGTGGAGCCTGACACAAGGCAGGATCGAACTCAGGTACATATCAATTAACTCCCCAATTAACAGACACAAACAGAGATGCTGGGCCCAGATACTGAAGGGACAGGACAGGAAGCTGGGTGCAGGAGAACAACACTGAGCTGTTTGTCTATATGGAACCAGTATGCTATTAAGGGCTGTTCAGCTCTAGCCGAGGTGGCATTGATTGTGAATGGAGCATTGGTCTTGAGAGGGCAGGTACATGAAGGTTAAGAGATAGACTCAATCTGGCCATTAGGAAATATATGCTTCAGCTAGTGTTCCAGAAGCTTTTTTGTCAAAGAATGGCCTATAAATTTAGCCGACATATTGAGCTTGTAGACTACAGCCTATAAAGGACAATGTTGCTATGCTAAAAGCTGAAACATTGTTTACCATGTGAAGATGCTCTTTAAAATGCAATCTATGCACTTTATAGTCACTCTATGTGACAGGAGGTTGGGTACTCAGTTAAGAAGCACTGCCATTTCTGTGGGACATTCAATGCCCACGTCTGTTGTTTGGAAAGGCCTGTCTGTCAGGGAAGCACATCTCCTGGTACAGAGGAGAGGGTCATGTGGCTGACAGTGCTCAAGTAGTAGTTATGGCAGCCCTGCCACGGCTCACTGACTCCACACAGTCACAAGGAAGGAGATGAGAATCATCAACGGTGTCCTCTTCTGCTCCACACACACAGGCACGGTCGTGCGTGGCACACACACAGAAAGACAGACATGCATGGACGGATGCATGTCCCACCCAAGCACACACATACTAACAGACACGCGCACATATATGCACCAAAGTAACCCACAGGCAAAAACGCAAACACCTTGACTTTGTCTATCAAAATACAAATAAAAATGGCTTGAAATACCTCATCAATATGCCGTAATGAATCAGAAGTATTTAACTTTTACTTTTGCCATTTTCACGGTAAATCACCACACTTTTAAGGCCTTTATATTCATTCAATTGTTTAAGCCAGGCTGTGGCGTAGTCGGCAGACTGCTATCAGACTGAAAATATGTCTCACCCCATGAGTGAGTGCCCCAGTTATTAAGAAAAGCCAACAGTCCTTTAATCTCCTTTACAACTTAATGCTCCCAACTAAACGCTCCAGTGTGGAAGGCAGCGAAGCCTTCAAGTATGAAACATGAATATCTGCACTCAGGGGTTGGCCAATAAACTCTATTATAATGCATCAGGATCTATCTGGGGACCACTTTGCACATGGTTCTAAATGTATCATATCATCGCTGTTCGAGACATGACTTCACAATCTTGTGATGTAAGTATTATTGCAATTCATGAAATTCAAATACTTATGTTGGGCCGTTAATTTGAACTGTAAGCCGCAGGGAGAGAGATTTACAACTGGATGCTGCGTGGAGTTGAGGGCCGTTTTCATTTCCTTCCATTAAAGGAGTCTGTAGAAAGAGGGAGAGAAAAGGGGGGAGGACTGAGCCGTTGCGAGGTGTGACTTGCTGTCTTACTCTGAACTTCCCTATCCATGTCACTGAGGCATTTACTTACATCTGTTTCAATTGCAAAGGTCACATTCCTACACATTTACATGTAGTTGTGATAATGCAGCTATCCTAGTTAAGGCAGGCTTCTCCTGGCCTCCTGGTGTAGCTTGCTCTGTAGCAAAGCGCTGCATTTTGCATGAGCATATAGCCCCTGGAATTCTATAGTATTGTTTCCTGATACTTCCTGAAGGAATCGCGCTACACACACTCTCATGCCTGATAAGACGTGTGTCCTTGTAAGACATTAGAACAGGAACACACAGTGTCCTGGGGGTCAAGACAAACAGACAAAGTTCTCTGTTTCAAACTGGCATCAGCCACTAGATTAAAGAACCCACAGTGGAAGCTCATGGGTGTTGTGGCCAGCCTATCACAAAACCACATGTCTCCTCAAATCAACCAATCACAGATGATTTCACCCTTGTTAGTGGTAGAAATGATTGTTTGAAGGTTTTAGCCGCTGTTACTTTTGCATTCACAAAGTGCGGAAAGAAAACACGTAAAGGGCAACATCGTCTTTCAAATTCATTTGTGCTGCAGAAGTTTTACGGTATCTTTTCACAGATCTGTGCTCTTCTGCGTGATTAAAACGTCCCCCTCAGTGATTGCCTTGCAGACAAATCAGCTCATCCTATACCTGTACTGCACCTCCACCTCAAGCCGTGCTCATCCTCCAAAACATTGTCTGGGCGGGGATTTCCCGACGGCCTCACCTTAACCCACAATAATCTCCCATAAGTGGCCTGTGATCTCACATTAGCAGTCATTTGTCAGATGACGCGGGCCAATGCTACGGGTTCAAACTGAAATTGGAAATGCCTCAGTGCGCCCCAACAGCCCAGCTGTAACCTCTCTTTACTCTCTGTAACCCAGGCCAAGATACCATTATCTTCAAGGTATTCTAGGAGAAAAGGCTTCTGAATCTTTTGGTCATTTCAACTGTTTTGGTGAGCTCTTTGTTATCTCTCCGAGGTTCTTTCATTCATGTTCAGGCTCTGAGAGGAATGTTTTTAATGAGCACAGATGCAATTCAGAAGTCATTTTGCAGAGAGGCTGGAGAATTAAATCCAGCGGGGTTTTTGACTGTAGTCTCTGGTATCCAATAGCACCATGGAAAGAAAGGCGTAGCCTAGACTCCATACAGTATGTGCCTTGGGTCCTTTTCTACAGACAGCCTTATGACAGCATGATAATCATCATGAGACTGAAAATAGAATCAACTGGAACACTCTCCACTCATACAAGGAACATATATACTCGAGTTCAAAAATTTGGGGTCACTTAGAAATGTCCTTGTTTTTGAGGCCAGCGTCCCGGAGTCGCCTCTTCACTGTTGACGTTGACACTGGTGTTTTGCGGGTTCTATTTAATGAAGCTGCCAGTTGAGGACTTCTGAGGCGTCTGTTTCTCAAACTAGACACTATAATGTACTTGTCCTCTTACTCAGTTGTGCACCGGGGCCTCCCACTCCTCTTTCTATTCTGGTTAGAGACAGTTTGAGCTGTTCTGTGAAGGGAGTAGTACAGTACACAGCGTTCTACGAGATCTTCAGTTTCTTGGCAATTACACAACTGGTCTAAAGAACGCCAGTTTTATTGCTTCTTTAATCAGGACAAACAGTTTTCAGCTGTGCTAACATAATCACAAAGGGGTTTTCTAATCAATTAGCCTTTTAAAATGATAAACTTGGATTAGCTAACACAATGTGCCTTTGGAACACAGGAGTGATGGTTGCTGATAATGGGCCTCTGTACGCCTATGTAGATATTCCATTAAAAAGCAGCTGTTTCCAGCTACAATAGTCATTTACAACATTAACAATGTCTACAATGTATTTCTGATCAATTTGATGTTATTTTAATGGAAAAACATGTGCTTTTCTTTCAAAAACAAGGACATCACAAAGTGACCCCAAACTTTTGAACGGTAATGTATGTTTCTGGTGAAATGTATTATCACTGATTATCACTATAGCAACATTATTTTTCTTTATTTAATCACATTGTATCTACTCCTAGTGTTGCAACACCATTGTTGTTGTGGTTGTGTCTGTATACACATGGTACAGTGTGGACACAGTAGTAGGACATTATCTGAAGACCAGGTACCTTCCCACTGTGGACCTGCAGCACTGTTGAACAGCAGTCTTCATTGGGCCTCAGCTATCTGATACAGTCCATCCAAGTGGAGCGCTATTGAATCAGGAGAGTAAACCTCAGGGACATGGTCTAGCACACCCTGCTATATATATATATACACTGCTCAAAAAAATAAAGGGAACACTTAAACAACACAATGTAACTCCAAGTCAATCACACTTCTGTGAAATCAAACTGTCCACTTAGGAAGCAACACTGATTGACAATAAATTTCACATGCTGTTGTGCAAATGGAATAGACAACAGGTGGAAATTATAGGCACCCCCAATAAAGGAGTGGTTCTGCAGGTGGTGACCACAGACCACATCTCAGTTGTAATGCTTCCTGGCTGATGTTTTGGTCACTTTTGAATGCTGACGGTGCTTTCACTCTAGTGGTAGCATGAGACGGAGTCTACAACCCACACAAGTGGCTCAGGTAGTGCAGCTCATCCAGGATGGCACATCAATGCAAGCTGTGGCAAGAAGGTTTGCTGTGTCTGTCAGTGTAGTGTCCAGAGCATGGAGGCGCTACCAGGAGACAGGCCAGTACATCAGGGGATGTGGAAGAGGCCGTAGGAGGGCAACAACCCAGCAGCAGGACCGCTACCTCCACCTTTGTGCAAGGAGGAGCAGGAGGAGCACTGCCAGAGCCCTGCAAAATGACCTCCAGCAGGCCACAAATGTGCATGTGTCTGCTCAAACGGTCAGAATCAGACTCCATGAGGGTGGTATGAGGGCCCGACGTCCACACGTGGGGGGTTGTGCTTACAGCCCAACACCGTGCAGGACGTTTGGCATTTGCCAGAGAACACCAAGATTGGCAAATTCGCCACTGGCGCCCTGTGCTCTTCACAGATGAAAGCAGGTTCACACTGAGCACATGTGACAGACGTGACAGAGTCTGGAGACGCCGTGGAGAACGGTCTGCTGCCTGCAACATCCTCCAGCATGACCGGTTTGGCAGTGGGTCAGTCATGGTGTGGGGTGGCATTTCTTTGGGGAGCCGCACAGCCCTCCATGTGCTCGCCAGAGGTAGCCTGACTGCCATTAGGTACCGAGATGAGATCCTCAGACCCCTTGTGAGACCATATGCTGGTGCGGTTGGCCCTGGGTTCCTCCTAATGCAAGACAATGCTAGACCTCATGTGGCTGGAGTGTGTCAGCAGTTCCTGCAAGAGGAAGGCATTGATGCTATGGACTGGCCCGCCCGTTCCCTAGACCTGAATTCAATTGAGCACATCTGGGACATCATGTCTCGCTCCATCCACCAACGCCACGTTGCACCACAGACTGTCCAGGAGTTGGCGGATGCTTTAGTCCAGGTCTGGGAGGAGATCCCTCAGGAGACCATCCACCACTTCATCAGGAGAATGCCCAGGCGTTGTAGGGAGGTCATACAGACACGTGGAGGCCACACACACTACTGAGCCTCATTTTTACTTGTTTTAAGGACATTACATCAAAGTTGGATCAGCCTGTAGTGTGGTTTTCCACTTTAATTTGGAGTGTGACTCCAAATCCAGACCTCCATGGGTTGATAAATTTGATTTCCATTGATAATTTTTGTGTGATTTTGTTGTCAGCACATTCAACTATGTGAAGAAAAAAGTATTTAATAAGAATATTTCATTCATTCAGATCTAGGATGTGTTATTTTAGTGTTCCCTTTATTTTTTTGAGCAGTGTATATATATATACATATACACACACACACACACACACACACACACACACACACGCTGAACATACGCAGCCCCTTGCTAATTGTGTAGACACATTGGTGACCATGAGAGGTTGTGGAGTGCTGCTGTCTGTGCTGCACCGAGCAAAGTAAATATAATACTGTGCTCTCGGTGACCTGTAACCCCCTCGCTGTAACAGCAGGAGGTACACATTCCCATACTGTATGAGCTAGACCTGCAGTGAACTTGTAATAACGTATCACTGAAATACTATATCTCTAAGGACCAAGATGCACAATCCTATAATGTACTAGAACGTTACCTAAAAAAAGGTTGAAATTACACATACATTTGGGGCAAGTCAGGATTTGACCCTAATTGAAAGATTTGAGTGTGATACTGTCAAGACAATCATTCACTCACACATTGTTTTATCCCTTGAGATGTTGACCCATTACCAGGCAGAGAATATACAAGATGCCAACTGTTTCAAAGGACTGCACCACGTCTGCTAAATGGCATATATTACTGTTGTTATCATATGAAAAGGCCAGAGCAGAACTGCATCATGTGAAAAGGCCAGGCCAGAGCAGAACTGCATCATGTGAAAAGGCCAGGCCAGAGCAGAACTGCATCACGTGAAAGGGCCAGGCCAGAGCAGAACTGCATCATGTGAAAAGGCCAGGCCAGAGCAGAACTGCATCATGTGAAAAGGCCAGGCCAGAGCAGGACTGCATCATGTGAAAAGGCCAGGCCAGAGCAGAACTGCATCATGTGAAAAGGCCAGGCCAGAGCAGAACTGCATCATGTGAAAAGGCCAGGCCAGAGCAGGACTGCATCATGTGAAAAGGCCAGGCCAGAGCAGAACTGCATCATGTGAAAAGGCCAGGCCAGAGCAGGACTGCATCATGTGAAAAGGCCAGGCCAGAGCAGAACTGCATCATGTGAAAAGGCCAGGCCAGAGCAGAACTGCATCATGTGAAAAGGCCAGGCCAGAGCAGAACTGCATCATGTGAAAAGGCCAGGCCAGAGCAGAACTGCATCATGTGAAAGGGCCAGGCCAGAGCAGAACTGCATCATGTGAAAAGGCCAGGCCAGAGCAGAACTGCATCATGGGAAAGGGCCAGGCCAGAGCAGAACTGCATCATGTGAAAAGGCCTAGATAGGAGACAGAGAGCCATGGCGGTCAATGACGCCAGCACTCTCCCACTCTCAATTAAGGACGAACTCAAGAATAGACCTTTCAAGTAGTTAATTAGATGAAGCCAGTCGTTCATTCAGCGGAAGACTACGCCACAAACAATGAGGTGGTTACCAGCCATGAGCGGCGTTAAAAAAAAATACGGCTTATCACCATGGAGATGTGAGTTGGCTTCGATATCCCAACGTAAAAGAGTCGTCAGGTTGAAATGCAGATAGGATGTCATTATCATTTTTGGGGGCCTAATGATGGTCATTATGTGCCAGCCCTGATTGAATTCCATTTGTTAGTTCCACATTTGAGCCGAGTTGGAATAATTACCATTTAAGTGTCTCCATTAAAATTAATGTAAAATTGTTCATGGCCCAGACGTCTCTGGCTTTTTTGAGACTAACATGTTATTCTTTGATTGAGAACTGTTACGAGGATGTACTTTAGTTTTAGTTATAATATAGAATTAAGGAGAATGTGAAATGGACAGGTGGTTTTATGTTGATTTAATTTGAATACATTTAAATTATTGCATAGTGTTAAATCAAATATCATATTAATTAATGTAATTTAATCATTAAAGCATACCACATGGAAAACGTTAGACTATTTAAAGGTCTGCAATGATGAATTTACTGTGTTAAATGAGGCCTCACCTCCTGGTTACACTAGTGACCATATCCCCCGTGCATCCCGCTAAGGCAGAGGTGTTGCTAACATTTACGATAGCAAATTTCAATTTATTACGTTTTCGTCTTTTGAGCTACTAGTCATGAAATCTATGCAACCTACTCAATCACTTTTTATAGCTACTGTTTACAGGCCTCCTGGGCCATATACAGCATTCCTCATTGAGTTCCCTGAATTCCTATCGGACCTTGTAGTCATAGCAGATAATATTACAATTTTTGGTGACTTTAATTTTCACATGGAAAAGTCCACAGACCCACTCCAAAAGGCTTTCGGAGCCATCATCGACTCAGTGGGTTTTGTCCAACATGTCTCTGGAACCACTCACTGTCACAGTCATACTCTGGACCTAGTTTTGTCGCATGGAATAAATGTTGTGGATCTTAATGTTTTTCCTCATAATCCTGGACTATCGGACCACCATTTTATTATATTTGCAATCGCAACAAATAATCTGCTCAGACCCCAACCAAGGAGCATCAAAAGTCGTGCTATAAATTCTCAGACAACACAAAGATTCCTTGATGCCCTTCCAGGACAAAAATCAGTAACTGAGGAACTTAATTTAACCTTGCGCAATACCCTAAACGGACCCCTAAAAACTAAAATAATTTGTCATAAGAAACTAGCTCCCTGGTATACAGAAAAAAACAGAGCTCTGAAGCAAGCTTCCAAAAAATTGGAACGGAAATGGCGCCACACCAAACTGGAAGTATTCCGACTAGCTTGGAATGACAGTACCGTGCAGTATCGAAGAGCCCTCACTGCTGCTCGATCATCCAATTTTTCCAACTTAATTGAGGAAAATAAGGACGATCAGAAATTTATTTTTGATAATGTCGCAAAGTTAACTAAAAAGCAGCATTCCCCAAGTGAGGATGGCTTTCACTTCAGTAGTAATAAATTCATGAACTTCTTTGAGGAAAAGATCAGGATTATTGGAAGGCAAATTACGGACTCTGCAAATTCCTCCAAAGCTCAGTTGTCCTGAGTCTGCACAACTCTGCCAGGACCTCAAGCTGCATACTGGACCCTATTCCAACTAAACTACTGAAAGAGCTGCTTCCTGTGCTTGGCCCTCCTATGTTGAACATAATAAACGGCTCTCTATCCACCGGATGTGTACCAAACTTACTACAAGTGGCAGTAATAAAGCCTCTCTTGGAAAAGCCAAACCTTGACCCAGAAAATATAAAAAAACTATTGGCCTATATCGAATCTTCCATTCCTCTCAAAAATGTTAGAAAAGGCTGTTGCGCAGCAACTCACTGCCTTCCTGAAGACAAACAATGTATACGAAATGCTTCAGTCTGGTTTTAGTCCCCATCATAGCACTGAGACTGCACTTGTGAAGGTGGTAAATTACCTTTTAATGGCATCAGACCAAGGCTCTGCATCTGTCCTCGTGCTCCTAGACCTTAGTGCTGCTTTTGATACCACCGATCACCACATTCTTTTGGAGAGACTGGAAACCCAAATTGATCTACATGGACAAGTTCTGGCCTGGTTTAGATCTTATCTGTCAGAAAGATATCAGTTTGTCTCTGTGGATGGTTTGTCCTCTGACAAATCAACTGTAAATGTCGGTGTTCCTCAAGGTTCCGTTTTAGGACCACTATTGTTTGCACTATATATTTTACCTCTTGGGGATGTCATTCGAAAACCTAATGTTAACTTTCACTGCTATGAGGATGACACACAGCTGTGCATTTCAATGAAACATGGTGAAGCCCCAAAATTGCCCTCGCTAGAAGCCTGTGTTTCAGACATAAGGAAGTGGATGGCTGCAAACGTTCTACTTTTAAACTCGGACAAAACAGAGATGCTTGTTCTAGGTCCCAAGAAACAAAGAGATCTTCTGTTGAATCTGACAATTCATCTTGATGGTTGTACAGTCGTCTCAAATAAAACTGTGAAGGACCTCGGCGTTCCTCTGGACCCTGATCTCTCTTTTGACGAACATATCAAGACTGTTTAAAGGACAGCTTTTTTCCATCTACGTAACATTGCAAAAATCAGAAACTTTCTGTCCAAAAATGATGAAGAAAAATTAATCCATGCTTTTGTTATTTCTAGGTTAGACTACTACCATGCTCTAATTTCCGGCTACCCGGATAAAGCACTAAATAAACTTCAGTTAGTGCTAAATACGGCTGCTAGAATCCTGACTAGAACCAACAAATTTTATCATATTACTCCAGTGCTAACCTCCCTACACTGGCTTCCTGTTAAGGCAAGGGCTGATTTCAAGGTTTTACTGCTAACCTACAAAGCATTACATGGGCTTGCTCCTACCTATCTTTCTGATTTGGTCCTGCCGTACATACCTACACGTATGCTACGGTCACAAGACGCAGGCCTCCTAATTGTCCCTAGAATTTCTAAGCAAACAGCTGGAGGCAGGGCTTTCTCCTATAGAGCTCAATTTTTATGGAACGGTCTGCCTACCAATGTGAGAGACGCAGACTCGGTCTCAACCTTTAAGTCTTTACAGAAGACTCATCTCTTCAGTGGGTCATATTATTGAGTGTAGTCTGGCCCAGGAGTGTGAATGTGAATGGAAAGGCTCTGGAGCAACAAACCACCCTTGCTGTCTCTGCCTGGCCGGTTCCCCTCTTTCCACTGGGATTCTCTGTCTCTAACCCTATTACAGGGGCTCTGTCGCAGCCAGCCGCGACTGGGAGGTCCGAGGGGCGACGCACAATTGGCGTAGCGTCATCCGGGTTAGGGAGGGTTTGGCCGATAGGGATATCCTTGTCTCATCGCCCACTAGCGACTCCTGTGGCGGGCCGGGCGCAGTGCACGCTAACCAGGTTGCCAGGTGCACTGTGTTTCCTCCGACACATTGGTGCGGCTGACTTCCGGGTTGGATGCGGCTTGGTTGGGTTGTGTTTCGGAGGACGCATGGCTTTCGACCTTCGTCTCTCCCGAGCCCGTACGGGAGTTGAGGCGATGAGACAAGATAGTAACTACTAACAATTGGATACCACGAAATTGGGGGGGAAAAAAAGGAATAAGGCTGGAACGTAACAAAATGTGGAAAAAGGGAAGTGGTCTGGATACTTTCCCTAATGCACTGTGTTGACTACACTATGCATGCTTAACAAGTCTGACCTTATCATGTATGGATTAGACTGCAATCTAATTGGCAAACACTTCTCAATGTGATCATCTTTCCACTATGCTCTGAGTGATCCACTGTGCTGTATTGATGCCATATGCTGTATTATAACTAATCCAATCAACAGCAGCAATGACACTTATTAGCTACCACCTGAAATCTGACTGACACAACATGTCTGCATGTTTATGAAAAGGACATGTTTTGTCTGTCTGGTTTCGCAGGCCTAAAAAGCATGTTTATATTGTGCAGCAATAACAAACAACAGCATGTATGGTGTCCTTGCCCGCTGCAGTGGGAGTCCTCTCATGAGCCTGTCCACCTGAGTGGATGTAAGTGTGTGTTTGTGTAGCAGGCAGCGTTAACACACACGCACATGCACGCACACACACACACATACACACACACTCCCCTAATACAGCCATTCCCTTACACATTCACACAGCAGCAGCAGCGGGCGGCCAGCCTACCAATGCACTCGGTGAGGGGATTTGGCCAGCACCTAATCAATCAATGACAGATTACCTCGAAAGCCACTTCCACAGCCATTAAGGCAGGACAAATGCAGAAATGCAACTGAACAACTTGGAGTTTTAAGCCAACAGTGGGACTTCCTGGTTATTTGTCAAAGTCACTACTGCTGAGCCGCATGACTGGGTGCACAGAGCGAGTGTGTGGGGCGACTCACGTAGCAGACAGAGGCAAACCAGCCAGGCGGGAGAGAGAACGAGTGTGTGTGTGTGTGCCTGAATGTGTGTGTGTGTGGGTGTGTGCGCTCGCTCGTGTGTCTCTATGTGTTTGCGCCTCTATAGCCGTGACTCAGTGGGCCCAGTGGCGTTTACAGTAAATCACATTGCCTTTATTGCCAGATTTAGTAGCTTATTCTCAATAGGCTCCGTTCAATCTAAGCTCCGACCCATCAGGGTCTTAGTCTCAGTCCATAAAGGACAGCAGACCACACACCAGCAGAGACACACAGACCTTTCAGCATGTCTACTCAGTCTATTTACTTCCTGATTCTCTGAACACTAGGCACTATGGAACAGTGACTGGGTTTCATTGTAAATACTCTCATTTTTCTCCCTTAGGCTTTCATTGCTTTTTGAGGGTGTTCTTTTTATATCAGTGTTCTCTATTCACTGGGGGTTTCTATGCAATGTAACTGCACTTAATAAGAGACACCAACACAATCTTATTTCACATAGGTACTATTACCAAGGGAACGTATTGTATTGTAGGGAATTTAGAAAGGTGAGAGTTTTATGTTAGATTTCAGCTTCATTCAAATTGTACTTGACATCTTTATTTGTTAATAAGTATGGCAGGTTAAATGTTTGCATAATGATTTATAAATGAGGAATACAATTATATCTGTGATTTGAGGATTATAGACATCAAGGAAAGAAAATAGATTTGTATTCTTAATGTATGTAAAACACATTCTCTCAATTTAAATGTTTGATCTGTGTGACAGTTGATAAAACTACTTTGCCTTTATACAAAGCTGCTTGTTTTGTTTTTAAGGACGAGAAGCATCTCAAATTAAGCTTTTTAAGATGTTTTTGGATCCGGCACTTCAGTGGCCTACTAAATAATGCATAATCCAATCATAATATGACACCAGACAATGTTTTTCTTTTCATTTTCAGGATGACTGGGGAAAAAAAACAGACATTCCTGTAATTGATGTAAAACAAAAGTACAGCTTGTGGTCTTGAAGTGATGAAGGGTGACATCAAAGTCCTCGGGCAGAGGGGCTGTAATCCAGACAGTCACGTGACTAGGAACCCCTTCTCTAACCCCTGTGAGTGTAAGGAAGGAAAAACATTGTCAACGTCGAGGGTGTGCATGTGTGTGTGCGTCACCAAAAGTCACATGCATGTGTGTGTCGACAGTGTGTGTGTGGTAGGATGGAAACGAGGAGGGTGGAGCGAACGTCTACTGTGGGTTTAGCATCACTGTACACCCCCTCCTATTCAATTAAGAGCTAAAGCTCATTAGTGGCAGCACCACATCATTACCTCTGAAATGGTTAATGACTTCAAATCCATTTAGATTAATGTAGCAGTAAAATCACGGCTAGGCCTGCTCAAATTCAACAAGGCCATGCTTACACATACAGTATACACACACACGCACGCACGCACGCACACACACACAGTCTATCTAGCCTATCCATTACTCTTAGGGAATCATGTTGGTGGTGGCGGACTGAGCTTTCTTGCAAATTCCCTTTCAAATTGGACTTGTGGTTAATTTGAAAACTAAATCCGAATGATAGATGACTTTGGGAGATTCGTACACTAGGTGGTATTTTACCGATTAGTGTCAAATATTTCATGCCATCGTTGAATATTCAGTATCCCCTGAATTGCTGTCTTCACTGCAATTTGCAAATTAGATGCAAATATTCTGCCTACCACAGGAGGGTATTTTATGTGTGGAGACTACACAGTACTTTCTACATCAAGTCTGAAGTACTCTAGGTACTCCACCATTTCCTGCAAAAAAAATAATAGTGTAGTGGATCAAACGGAAAGGGACAAAGATATTACGCAAGTAGAGAGAAACCAACACAATTCTGAAGAAATTCGGAGTGTATGTGAAGTGTGGATATTATAAGGGAAGAAAAGGAGACAAATGCCATGTGTCCTGCCTGCTGACACAAGGACAAAAGGCTGGACACAAGGTGTGTGTGTCCTTGCGTGCGTATTTTCATTTATGTGTGTGCACTGTATGTGTATGCATGTGTTTGTGTATTTTTGTGTTTATTTTTGTGTGTTTGTATATGTGTGTATTTGTGTGTGTGTGTGTGAGTGTGTGTTTACACACCCACAGCACCGTCAAGAATCACAGCATGGCTGTATCTCAGAATGACCTCCAAGCCAGTCGGCAGCTGTGTGGACCTCACAGCCACGTAGGTACACCATCACGGTGGCTGGCACACACAAGGCGAGCCAAACCCCCTCCATTCTCAGCCCCCAAACCCTCCTAATGATTCAACGCTCTGTCTCTGTTGCATCACTTTCTATCACCACAGCAATACCACTCCTAGTAGTGTGACTCACATTCAGCTGTGGCCTCCTATCGGCCTCAGTCCAGTTTAGAGTCCAGGTTTCAACATAAAGGGGGGGGGGGGGGGGGGGGGGGGGGGGGGCATTCTCTCAATGTGTCAAGTACTTTTTTGCAACAAAATAAGGGTGAGATTTACTCAGCATGTGAAGAAAATATGCAAATACGGTGAGTGTACAAAGCATTAAGAACATCTTCCAAATATTGGGTTGCACCTAGCCTTTTGCACTCAGAACAGACTCAATTTGTCGGGGCATGGACTCTACAAGGTGTCGAAAACGGTCCATGTTGACTCCAATGCTTCCCACAGTTGTGTCAAGTTGGTTGGATGTCCAACTTGACGTAAAACTGTTGAGCGTGAAAAACCCAGCAGCATTACCGTTCTTGACACACTCAAGCCAGTGTATCTGGCACTTACTACCATACCCCATTCAAAGGCACTTAAATATTTTGTCTTGCCCATTCAACCTCTGAATGTCACACATACACAATACATGTCTCAATTGTCTCAAGATCTTTTTCTAACCTGTCTCCTCCCCTTCAGCTACACTGAATGAAGTTGATTTAACAGGTGACATTAATAAGGGATCACAGCTTTCAACTGGATTCACCTGGCCAGTCTATGGCATGGAAAGAGCAGGTGTTCCTAATGTTTTGTACACTCAGTGTAAATTGCACCTCTTATTTTTAGCGTGGAAAATGTCTGTATATCTGCTTGTCTGTCGGTCTGTTGGTCTATCTGTTTGCTTGACTGTCTGTTGGTCTGTCTGTCTGCTTGTCTATCTGTCTGTCTATCTGTCTGTCTGGAGGTCTGCCTCAATGTCTGGAGGTATACCTGGGGACCACAAGGTGGTAGACCTACATTGGAACCTGTTTTGGGAGGTGTGATGGGAACTGGAGCACTGGGATTTGGAATAGCTCCATGCTGAACTGATGATGTCCAAACCAGAGGTCCCCGTAAAAGACCAGTGAAACCCTACAGTATACGGCCAGCCCTAGCCAGTCAGTCAGCCAGCCAGGCCATGTGTGATCAGGGGCTAAATTGAAGTGGAACAGAGTGGAACAGATGGGAGCATACAGTGGGAATTGAAGCGATTCTCTGTTAAAAATGGTCATCGAAATTGCAACCCCTTTTGGGGACAGTTTTATAGCACTTTAAAAAATAATTCCCATTTGAACCTCTTTGTGCGTCTAGGTGTGTGTGCGCGTGCACACTCACACATGCGCGCCTGTGCAAGTTTGTGTGCGTTGTGCATGTGCGTGTGTGCGTGCGTGCGTGCGCAAGTGTGCACTCAGTGCTGTCAACTGTTCATTTGTGAGCACTGAAGACCATCTCAGACGTCTCACTATTTTTTTAATTAACATATTCCCTTTATTTCAACTGTATACAAATCAAATTCCTGGCTCTTATTTGATTGTGTAAATAAATAAAAGATATCAGCCATGATAATTGGGATGTTTCAATTGAGCCTATATTTGACACACTGAACTTCATCTGACAGTTGTTCCATCTTTGATGTCTTGTTTAAATGTGATCTCCCTACTGATGCTCTGATAGTGTGTTAACTGGGACAGCTCAGCTCTAATTAGGACTCAGATAGATAATTCTACATTGGTGCTATAATTATCATTGGGAGACACAGCACTAGGGCTAGTGGAATGAGTGTGTGTGTCTGTGTGTGAGCGCGCCTGTGTCACACAGCAATCACACATTCACACGATAGGCTACATTCCCAGATTGTTCTCTAAATATGGGACAATGGTTATTGATTTCTTATTTTCAATTGTTCTTTTTTATCAGCACGCTATTATAAATGATACATAGATTAAAAGTATCTGCTTAGACAGATCCAATCTCATAGCCTACAATAGTCTACTGTAGCTTTTACTTGAACACAATCACGAGCTTCTGCTTATTTCCCAATACAATGCCGCCTCGATGTCTATTGGTATAACACGATAATAACCTTGCATAATTACCCCTTTTACGCGGGACTTTGAATTTCTGGTCTTTGCAGCTAGACGCATGCGCAATGCAAGGCATACTGGTCAGTCTCCGAAGCAGCTGTTTTAGGGTTTGAAATTCCAACATGGCAGTGGCTGTGGTCAGTGTTGCCTGCGCTAACTTGGAATGGTTTTAAATCGCAGGCAGCCTCGCTTAACCCACCGCACACTCATTCATCAGCAAGCTCTACCGTGGATCGATGTTGCTCTAACCCCAGAGGTCGACCTGTCGCACATACAGGTAAGCCTTTCCAGAACTAGTTTCGAGATGTCCGCAATTAAAGTAGCCGATATTAGGCGAGTCTTGCCTTAGCAAGGCACCCAAGCGCTTTATCCGTAAAGACACCACCACCCTCCGAGACGCAATGGATCATACGGGATTTAAGTATTCACAGTTAAAAACAAGTTTGAGTGGTTTTGCAAATCATTTATCAACGAGTTTGTTCGTTTTAGAATTGTAAAGTAGCGCATTTGCGTTTTGGATTAGTGGCACTTAAAACCGCATGGGTATGTTGTGTTCTTATTTAGGCGATCCAAGGGCTATTGCTCGGTTCGAATGACAGTGCATGGGTGGGGGGTTTCAAAGTAGCCAACTTTTATACATGCACACGGTGATTACAACAAGTATCCATCCCTATGTATCTTATCGTTCGCATGAGCGGATGCAATATCACAGTCCTTATGACACGCTATCTATTGTTAAAGCACGAGAGTAGCCTATGCTAGAGCTTGTGTATTTTTATTAGGCGAGAGCGAATTCACCACATGTAACTTTCTCGATAACATAATAACAGTAATCAATGCGCAAATGATCTGGTGTGAACCAAGTGGGTGCACCATCATATGATTTGCCCCCCCCCCCCCCCCCCCCCCCTCTCTCTACAGCGCTATCCAACAGCGTTTTGCTGCCAGGGTCCACTTTCCCTGTAATAGTATGCATGTAGGCTAGATGAGTATTGAGTAGCCCTGACTAGAAGGACTCACGTTAAACTGAAATGTGAGAGTGGAGAGTATTGCTTCTTATGTAAAACAACCTTTGGAATTCCTCCTCGTCCAAATTCCAATTCCAATGCTCTCCCCTCTTCTTCCCCGTTATTCGCAGCGAGACATGATCAGTAGCAGCAGCGTCTATGGTAGGTTCTTTTTTTCCCAATCTTTCATTTGATGAACTGTTGTTGTTATTTATTAAATTGTGGTTGTTTTGACCGTGCTTGTTTTCAAGCATGCGTTTTGTGTCAGTTTCTTTAAAACAATGTCAGGAAATATTACTGATGTACGATGATTTATGTTGCATGCGTGTGTGTACATTGTTTTGTGAGAGTTTAGCAATGTAGGCCTGCCTACATGTTGATTTTTTAGGTCTATCATCTTCAGGCTTGTGTCCAAGTTAAAACGATTCAAATATCAAAATGATTTTGCATCATACTCCATCTTGGCCGAATTGTTGCCACTCTCGGAAAACAAATGATTACTATAGTATACCTAATGGAATATGCCTCGCATCAGATGGTCGCGGTGAATGCAAACGGACCCTTGACGTCTGCCTGTCTGTGCTGGTTTTGAATGCACATCACTATGACGCCGATATGTTTTCTGAATTGCTGCACCCAGAACCCCTTTCACACGCTGTGCTTAGGCAATAGTAGGCTAACAGGAATGTCTCCCAGGTCCACTTGTTTTGTCGGCTATATTCAGAATATATTAGTCTGCTTAAATGATGACTAATATACCGGTACACGTGTTATACTATTCTTCAAACGTTGTTATTATGGATATACTACTAGTAAATGAGTATAATCAAATTATTAGGAGAATAGACTTTAAGGTTAGCTTTTGTTAGTCTCAGGTGTGGCAAACAATCTGTAATGTAAACACAATATATCAGTCATTTATCAGTAATTTGTTTTAATAGAATGTTTCTTGTACCAGAAACCTACCCTACAAATAAGAATTATAGATAGTAATTTATTATTAACCTCATCAGAAATGACAAACAGCAGTTTTAAGCAGCTATTAATTAACACATTAAGAGGTCATCTTTGTCACCATTAGGCCTTTATCAACATGGAACACTGAAATATATAGGCTAGTTAGGCTATTAGACACATATTTCAAATTGATAAAAGACTATTGAGATATTTTGCATCAAAACCAAAATATCCCGAATGAGCATGACAATAATTCCACTTTGTCCTGAATATGTGATTGTAGAAGATTTCGGCCTATCCCATTTCTGGACTGGCTTTGTGACGTTGATCCGTATGCATCGTACAAACTGTAATGTGAGGTGTGCAATTCAAAAAGGGACAAGAATGAACTTTTTTTAAGTCACCAAAAAAGAGTGTTTGTTCTTTAGATAATGTAGTGGAACAGTCATCACAAGGTAGGCCAGACAGAATGTTATGCACCAAGTCTAATTTGTATTTCTCTGTGTGTTCCGAGAAATAACAAATAGGACTTAGCCTACTTTCTTCAACATCAACATTTTGTTAATTTGTCATGTTAATTTGTCACTAAGTTTTCACTTGTTGTTTTATACCTTAGTATAGAGATGAATGTTAATATTAGCCTCTCTCTCTCTCTCTCTCTCTCTGAAACGCACCACAGCTCGTGGTCACATATGTCGATTGATTATCCATTTCCACCCCCTTACTTTACTAATTCATTCATTTCATGTAAATCCACTGTATGTTTGCTGAATGATAGAATAGATTCATTTTCATTAGATTAGCCCACATAATGCAGCTTGTTATAGTGTAGGCTAATACAGCCAAGAACTTCTCTGGAATGAAGATGAAGACTGTTTCAGATGGAGATATTTCCGCTGCATTGTAAAAATGTCCCCTTGCTATAGTGCTGTTGTTTGATTCATTCTCAAATGTATTTTGCTTGATTTATACAGTACATCTCTGTTTTCGATTCTATTACGCACATCATAGAGCCTGTTTGCAAATCCAAATATCTCAGTTTGGGCCCCTACAGATGAGTGATCTCTTGTCGCATAAGTCAAGGCAAAAGCCTGTGTGAACATTAAACACGATTTATTCCTTAAAAAAAAAAAAATTTCAGGACAACTATCTGTACTGATATTTACTGGATTTAATTTGGTTATTTCCTAAATAAGGAAGTTGACGTTCTACATCATTTAGTGTAGGGATGGATAGCTGGTATGCACCGAGCAGTCTCTTAGTGGTGTTTCTACCCGGTGGTTCTCCTGATAAATTGATAGAGAGAGGGAAGTTGTGGAGGCTACAGGCACAGAGAGTGACTTATACCCCGTGTCATTTATACTGGCTGTTGCTGATGTAATGAGAATTGTGTGTGTGGGACGGGGGGTGGGACGGGGGTGGGGGGGTGGAGTGTGTGTATGTGTGGGTGTGTTGGATGTATGTGTGTGCGCGTGTGCATTCACTCTCACATAGTATTATCATGTTGTACTAAAGATCTAAACACTAAAGATCCACTACACATCCCTACTATATTAGAAACTGAAACTGACAGCACCAATGATTCCCCTCATTATGTACACATTGTCTCATTTTATGTCTTTGTCAGAAGCGCCGTAATAGTTGCTCAAAGAGATAATGAAGGGGAAAGTAGAGATATTAGAGAGGGTTAAAGAAAACGGTCTTCACAAACAGAGACACTAATATATAACAGTCTCCTCGCGATTACTTTGTTTATCTAGCTAGTGATTTTCCCTCTGACTCAGAGTGAATACAGAGAGCGGTTTGGCGTTAAGGCTAGCTGGACTATTCCCTGTGGGACTAAAGACAGGAATTAGCCTGACAGTTTCTATCCGTCTGTAATGTTTACCATTAAAGAAGCCCTCTCTCTTATTAACGTTCCAAAATGACTCCCTTGCATATACTGAACCCTGGGGAATTACTGCTCAGGAAGATGTATGTAGATGGATTCCTTGTAATGTTAAAGAAAGAGACACTTGTCAGGCGCTCTCTCTCTCTCTCTCGCAAATATCAGTGGACTTTTCTCGTCTGCAGCTCCTGACAAAGGCCGGCTTCAAATGAGATCTAGGTAGGGTTGTCATCTTTTAGCAAATATGTTAAGTGTTGTCTTTTGTGCTCTCCCCGTTTCAGCGAGCGAGGAATGACCCCAAGGGAGCCTGGCTCATGCAAATCCCCCCACCCCCCACCCCCTCTCTCTCTCTCTCTCTCTCTCTCTCCAAAAACTAGTCCCTGGACTTGTGGCAGCTGGCTATGTTGTCTTTGTGCGTGTCTCTCTGTGTGTGCTGACAACCCTCTCAGTGATCTAAGTTAGAGAGGCACACAGCGCTGGAAACGGGAGGCAGCTGTCTGTTGCTGTCTGTTGCTATACTGTCTGTGAGACGAAGAAGCATTCGTTCTGCTGCTGCAAAGATGAACGGCCGCCAATCCGTAAATCCTTGACATCCAGCCTGCCCCTCCTCGCTCTCCTCCTGCGCCCCCTCCTCGTCTTCCTCCTCCTTCATTTCTTTGGATCCGTCTGTCAGCTCTGGATGTCTGTTTAGATGTTTTTGTGTGTTTGGTGTTCCTCTGACTGACAGTGTATGGGCAAAGGCATTCTTTTGGAAAGTATGATAGTCCCAGAGACAAACGCCTAAATCCTTCCTCTAGCCATTTGAACGGTGATCTGTTTGTTCTTCCCCTCTGTCATCATACTGTTATCATTCTGAGTGCTGACAGCCCTGTGTCTTGTGGGGGTTTAGGAGAGAAAGAGGCCTCCTGATGTACAGTATCTGGTTTAGTACAGTAATACTTGTTACTGTATCTGGTCTAGGAGCATATATACAGTACATTGCCCTCAGAAAGTATTCACACCCCTTTACTTTTTCTACATTTTGTTGTGTTACAGCCTGAATTTAAAATGAATTCAATTTAGATTTGTTGTCACTGGCCCACACACAATACCCCATTATGTCAAAGTGGAATTATTTTTTTTGACATTTTACAAACTAATTTAAAAAAATGGAAAGCTATAATGCCTTGAGTCAATAAGTATTCAACCCCTTTTCTATGGCAAGTCTAAATAAGTAAATAAGGAGTAAAAAAAATAAGGAGTAAAAATGTGCTTCAGAAGTCACATAATAAAACAAGCACACATTTGATACACACCTTGGATGGTGTATCAATATACCCAGTCACTACAAAGGTACAGGTGTCCTTCCTAACTCAGTTGCTGGAGAGGAAGGAAACTGCTCAGGAATTTCACCATGAGGCCAATGGTGACTTTAAAAAAGTTACAGAGTTTAATATCTGTTATAGGAGAAAACTGAGGATGGATCAACAACATTGTATTTACTCAACAACACTAACCTAACTGACAGAGGGAAAAGACGGAAGCATGTACAGAATAATTATATTCCAAAACATGCATTCTGTTTGCAATAAGGCACTAAAGTAATGCTGTGTTAATACAACACATTACTGAGTACCACTCTCCATATTTTCAAGCATAGTGGTGACTATATCATGTTATGGGTATGCTTGTAATCATTAAGGACTGGGGAGTTTTTCAGGATAAAAAATAAATAGAATTGAGCTAAGCACAGGCAAAATCCTAGATGAAAACCTGATTCAGTCTGCTTTCCACCAGACATTGAGAGATGAATTCACCTTTCAGAAGGACAATAACCTAAAACACAAGGCCAAATCTACACTGGAGTTGCTTACCAAGATAACAGTGGATGTTCCTGAGTGTCCAAGTTACAGTTTTGACTTAAATCTACTTTAAAATGTATTGCAAGAGCTACAAATTATTGTCTAGCAATGACCAACAACCAATTTGACAGAGCTTAATTAATTTTTAAAAGAATAATGGGCAAATGTTGCACAATCCAGGCGTGCAAAGCTCTTAGAGACGAAACCAGAAAGAGTCACAGCTGTAATCTTTGCAGGTGCTTCTACAAATTATAGACTCAGGGGTGTGAATACTTATGTAAATCAGACATGAATGTATTTAATTTTCAATACATTTGCAAAAAATGACTAAAAACCTGTTTTCACTTTGTCATTATGGGGTATTGTGTATAAATGAAAATAAATAAATGCAATACATTTTGAATTCAAGCTGTTACACAACGGTATGTGGAACAGTGGAAGTCAAGAGGTGTGAATACTTTCTGAAGGCACAGTACTTTAGGTATCACCATATACCCAGTAATAAGGGGAGGGATATCTTTTTTGCATGTGTGGATGTTTTCATTATGGTGACGATAATCTGCACTTCGTATTCATTAGCCTATTTAGTATTTTGAGTATGCTATTTTAAGTGGGCCCCATTATTGTAAAATGTATTGTTATAATTTTTTAAAATGTAAAATACTTTCCCCACCATTCAACATTACAAGTGGGTTTCAGGGAGGTTTGTTTCTGACGTTGTTGTAATTGGCGCAGAAAGACAAGTTTGAGAGCTCAGGTGTGTGTTGAGATTTGTGGTAGTAAATTAGTAGACAAGTAAAGGGATCCGTATGGGGCCTGGAAGGAGAAGCAGTGACAGACAACAGTCCACTAGTGACCATCCACCGTTTAAAACACTTTTACCCATCATGCAATTATACTCATCTGTGAACACTGAGACAGTCAGCACACATCTCAGGAACATCGCACTGTTTCTTCATCCAGAGTTCAGCTAAATTCACCTTGGTGTGAATACAGGAATTAAAATAATATCTTCCCTGTGCATGGCAAGTGCTCAAAGTGTTTGAAGTTCCCCTGTTTTTTATGTCATGCGCCATTTTCATAGGTTTAATCAAATCGAAGCTATGGATTTTTCCCCTCCTTTTTTCACTGCCCATCCAGAATTTTAATCAGTCATTTCTCACCCCGCGTGGCTTCTCTCCTGCTCAATCTCTCCATACTACCCATGGCTAAGATTCTCCTAGATATTAACACATTCTACCGAGATGATGGGAAAAGTTAAATATGCTAAAGACTTATTAAAGCTAACGTCCTGCTACCGGATATTTGGCTTCGTTAGATCCACTATAGACCACGGCTTATCCTGTACATTGTATTTTCAAATGAGACATTTGATGGTTCTAATTAAGTTATTGATATGGACATCTGAGTTAAACGGTGCATTGATATGCGAATTGCCTGATGAGGGAACCAGTTATTAAACGATGACTGCTTTTTTCAGGGCTGCTGGGGGGAGAGAAAAAGACAGCAGCAGAGAGAGAGAGCGAGAGAGAGAGAGAGAGAGAATTGAGTCATCTCTCATCTGCCTGTGATCTGATCCTATATCTTACTCTGTGCGTCTCGGCTGGTGTACAGCTTGATTAGGCAGACGATCATTGGAGAATCGCACATTCTCTCTCTCTCTTTCTCTTGTCAGCCGCGGTCAAGTAAGTCCCTGCCTGGCATATTCATTCACCCAGCCCCTCTCTCCGCAGAGTTGTGTGTGTGTGTGTGTGTGTCTGACAGCTTGGCAGGCTGCCAGGGGGTGGCACAAAGGACCTTGAGTGGCTGGGCTGGGTGTGTTATGTGTGTGTGTGCGGCACGGCCAGCACGGCAGCCTGTGGCCTGTCTCCGGGAGGGAGGGGAGAGAAACAGACAGCGAGGACGGAGGAGAGTAGTGTTTTGTAAAGTGCCGCGTCCAGCAGAAGCGTGTGCATAATCAGGTTGATCTGCGGGGGACCTGTGGAGAAGGGTGTGTGTCTGTGTGTGGCAATGCGTATGCAAGCATGTTTTTGTCTTGTGTGTTAGAGTCTCTATCAGTTTTTGTGTGTTTGTGTCCGGTGCGGGTTTGGCTGTGTTTGAGAATGTAGACTCTGCTAAGGATGGTACTGTATGCACTGGGTAATGAGATGCAGCTCTGAGCTCCTCAACCTGGTTTCATACATTATCCATATAGGCAGATACACGCGTGGTATTGACTTTAGAGTGGGTGTGCATCAGTCGTGGGAGTTGTTTTGGGTCAAAGAGGAAGATTTGTTTTTCAAACCCAACCGATGCAATTGCTTCCATTATTTTCAGAAGGTTTTGTTTGACATGTAGAAAATATATTCTCTTATACTTGTAACTCACCACTCGCTTGTTTTAGTCTTATTAGATAGAAAACATGCAAAAATCAGTGTGTGTGTGTGTGTGTGTTCTTCTTGTATGTGTTTCTGTTCTTAGAGTGTGTATGGCAAAAGAACCTCATCACATTTAGACAGAGTGTTGAATTGAGAGACTTGGCCAACTTCCACCCTCCACCCGGTCCACACATTAATCCTGTTCTCCACACTCCTCCGGGCCAATGAGAACCCTGGGGGGTCTCAATGACATGATTACTAATGTGTGCTTTGGAATAAAGACTGCCGTTGTGTCCTGCAAAGCTCATAAACCACTGTGTGATTTGTCCATTGTTGTCAAATCACTTTGCTTTCGCCAAGAACGAGGCATTTCACTGAGGGCTTAATGCTTTTGAAACCGTCAGCGACGTATTCGAGTTCCTCTTTTGTTACTTTGGCCGGGAAACTGCCAAGAGCGCTGCGCTGAATATTGTTGTCAGGATAGAAAAGGGGGGTTTTGCCAGAAGAGTCCATTGAGCAGACTGAATGGACCATTCATATTTAAGAAGAATTACCGAGGCGCCATATTGTTGGCGCAACAAGGCTAAACGCTCTCCAACAAGGGCGAGATTGTGCGTATTTTGACGAGTTGTGAAAGTGTAGAAAGCATGGGTCCTTAAAAAAGTTTCAAAAAGGACTGAGGTGGGCCGTATGAATGGAATTAAA
Organism: Oncorhynchus clarkii lewisi; assembly: GCF_045791955.1. NCBI lineage: Eukaryota > Metazoa > Chordata > Actinopteri > Salmoniformes > Salmonidae > Oncorhynchus > Oncorhynchus clarkii. The sequence continues at coordinate 17,559,810 of NC_092153.1, forward strand.
TCATTGTTGCAATATTATGAAAAGTGGTGTGAGTATTTTGAAAGTGGTAGTAGATAGGGCTGGTAATTGGCAGGGACCTCACGGTACAATATTATCACCATACTTAGGTGTTGATACAATATGTATTGTGATTCTCATGATTCTATATGTAACCGCGATTCGAAGATGGAGAACAAGCTATGAAGGGAAAAAAAATACTGGAGTTTTAGTGCAGGTACAGCCAACTAGCGCAAAAATAATATTGTAGTTTTGTCAAAACGGTACGATGCGAAATATCTTCAAAAATAATATCCCGATATGTAACTGTATCGATTCCCCCCCCACCCCCCCATCACTAACTGGTAGCTGTAGATTTATCTCAGGGTCGAACACATTTGTCATTTTAGAGACGGCTAGAGGTGATAGGTTTATGGTTGTACTTCAAAGCACCATATTAAATTCACAATGTATTGTTAAGAAAGCAAAAGGTTCACTTACTGTTCTCCAGAATGGGTTTTATTGAAGCTCGTGATACTGCAACATTTCAACTGACCCATATTTGTCCTGTGCCAGTGTCAGTTATCCCTCTCTTTCCATGAATTTTGCAATGTAACCCAGTTATTTGCTACAGACACCTTTCCCCCAGCAGTCTCCACTAATAATTCTAATAGCAGAATATTCTTAACAACAGACACAACCTTTAGAATGTACTACCCAGCCCAACACATTTTGATTCCAAGAACGTTGTAGGAAAACCAAAGGAGAACCTTTCGGGAATGTTACGGGAATGTTCTGTGCTAGCTGGGTACAGTACCACACCCTTTAATTTGTTCTGTAAGCACTAGAATCTCTGCTCCCTTGGAAGGCAGTCCAGTCCTGTTTACAGTACGGTATTAGCTCGCTAGGCTATCCCTTAGCATAGTGTCATCTAGTCTAGGGCCTTTATGTCACCCTGGCCATGCATTCACCCGGGTATTAATCACCACTGTGGATCTGCGTATTAGAGGATTATCAAATTTATTGTTTGGCTGTCTGGGACTGTAATGGGTGTTTAATTACTCAATAAAAGCGCTTTTATGGATTCCAGTCCTCCCGTGTATCGAGCAAATGGTATTGATCTGGCTCTCCGCTGCAACATGATCGCCTGTGAAGGAGAATTAGAGATGCCCGCCTGCCTGCCAATGGGCCTGCTCGTTCATTAGTAGCACATTACATACTGGGTTGGTTCAGACATAAGATTGGTAAGATCAGGGTCTAGACAAGACAAACAGTTAGCTTCTGTACCTTAAATGTGTAGATTTCCTGATATTACACATTTTCCGGAAGTTAGTCTGATTTCAATAGTATCAGTATGAATATGGTTATGTGGTGTTCTGTTAGCACAATTAAGACTCTCCTATGACTTGCTATAGTCTAGCTGAGATAGAGTTAAGCTCTGAGATGTCTACCTGCTAAACAGCTTGTTTCTGCACAATGCTCATAATGCCGTATTTCTCCCAGCCCTCCCCCGAACGATTACAGGGGTGTGAAATCATCCTAACACGAGGGAAAATGTATGTCTATTAGGAGATTATAGTAGTTGAGTGCTATCTTTAAGTAGGTCTTTCATTGTGTGTTCGCGCATGGGCACAAATATCTGATTTGGCAATCTCTTGGTTTTTAGGCCACACCTGAATAACGTGATAAAGACTACATCTAATCCTTAATACTGTAAGTTTATAGGTCACCTAAGGCAAATCAATCTAGTCTCTCTCATATCTTCAAGCATTTGAAATGAATGTTTCCCCACTTAACAGTGCGACAGAGGAGTCAGTGTGGAGACATTAGTGGAAAAAAGAGAGGGCCGCGTAGCGTGGGGTAGACGGACCTCGACAGACCATAATAGCAGCACTGTCCAATATGGACTACAGTGCCTTCGTAGATAAAGGGATTTTCATGGCGATTCACTTGAACACAGACATGAGTGAAATGTGCTCGGACTGTGGATAATATGAAGTTATTCTCACCTCTCGCAACTATAGTTGAATCCTTTGTACTGTGCCGGTGGTCAGGGAGAGATATTGTACGGTTGTATTTAATAGATATTAGATTTAGAGCTTAGTGTCCATGTGCGGCCACATCAATCATCAACCACACTCTATCACTTGTAAATAACCTGAGATGATCATTACTTACGTCCTGGGGTCATGGTTTTCCACCATTTTCACATTGAGGACCACAACATATCTTTCAGACTGTCAAATATCCCTAGCTTCCATTAAACATCATATAGATTACTTTATGGTTAACAGCCAAATTATTATTTTGATGAAAATAAAAACGAGGTTAATTCGACATAGAATGGGCTATCTACATACTTATGTGCACTTGCATTCGTCTATGTCTGATTAATGTACATGAGCAATCTGTAAACATAAAGATATGCATATTCCCTCCCCTTTTACCCTCATGTACCCCCCCCCAGTACCATCTCGGTGTTGGAGAAGACTATTCATTCCGTGCTGAACCGGTGAACTAAGTAATCTGAATGTGCAAGAGGGACAGGCCTATTGGTTTACAAATCAATTGGCTGCATGTCCATGCCATTAGGTTGACATGTTACGGACGCAGTAAGAAGTGGTCGTAGAGGCAGGCTGTGGTTTGTTCCCCTGCTCCCCTGGACCTAGTCCAGCTACTAGACTCGCTTATCTCTGTTTCCATTCATTCTCTCTGTCTTTTCTTCGCTCCACCACTGTTTGGCTATATTCAGTGGATGAGTGCTTCAGGGGATATTGCTTACGGGAAAGTGTTTGTGTGTGTGTGTGTGTGTGTGTGTGTGTGTGTGTGTGTGTGTGTGTGTGTGTGTGTGTGTGTGTGTGTGTGTGTGTGTGTGTGTGTGTGTGTGTGTGTGCAGAGGAGATATTTTGGCCAATGAACCCTTGTTTAGCTCCATCCTCCAGCTCTGCTTTCTTGGAGTGAGTAAGTGCTCCCCAGGGAGAGAGGGCTGTAGTTTACCCAGGCTTAATGCACACATGCACACACACACACACAGCATACACAGCATACACAGGCTGGCTCAGTGATGTGTGGTGCTGTGGGATAGAAAACAAAAGTAATCTTAAGAGATTCCCATGTTGGACACTGCCTCATAGCCTCATTTCTCTTGGCTGAAGTCAATTTAGGAATGTGTTTGAATAGCTCATTTAATACACAGTTCAAAATTCCCCCCACCTCTATAAAAAATAAAATACAATTTTATTGGTCACATACACATGGTTAGCAGATGCTAATGCGAGTGTAGTGAAATGCTTGTGCTTCTAGTTCCAACAGTGCAGTAATATCTAACAAGTAATCTAACAATTCCCAACAACTACCTAATACACACAAATCTAACAAGTAATCTAACTATTCCCCAACAACTACCAAATACACACAAATCTAAAGGGGTAAATGAGAATATGTACGTATAAGTATATGGATGAGTGATGGCCGAGCGGCATAGGCAAGGTGCAATAGATGGTATATAATACAGTATATACATGTGATATGAGTAATGTAACATATGTAAACATTATTAAAGTGGCATTATTTAAAGTGACTAGTGATCCATTTATTAAAGTGTCCAGTGATTGGCTCTCAATCCAGTATATACATGTGATATGAGTAATGTAATATATGTAAACATTATGTAAGTGGAATTATTTAGAGTGGCATTGTTTAAGGTGACTAGTGATCCATTTATTAAAGTGTCCAGTGATCGGGTCTCAATGCAGCCAACAGCCTCTCTGAGTTAGTGATTGCTGTTTAGCAGTCGGATGGCCTTGAGATAGAAGCTTTGATGCACCTGTACTGACCTCGCCTTCTGGATGATAGCGGTGTGAACAGGCAGTGGCTTGGGTGGTTGTTGTCCTATAATAAGGCCCATTGCAAAATGTTATATTTAATTCACTACAGGTATCTAGTTTAGCTGGGCTAGGATGTTGTAATTCACTGCAGGTTGTCATGTACACATTTTCCCAGGGTGGAATAGTGGAATAGTTCTCAATCAACTAACTAACAAGCAAATATATGCACTGTCAATCGAAAACGTGGTGCCCAAGTCTTTGCAATCGCAAAAAATCTCTCCTCACAGCACATTGACATGTGAGTCCGGGTATTTATATGCTGACCTCACGCCTCAACAAGCTTCTGATTGGTCAGAGTCAACACTCCTGGCCACCGTTGATTGGCAGATGTGTGAAGCAAATGCACATGCACACAGAACAGTTTTTCGAGGTCAAGGCAGGGTGAGAAAGAAACATCCACACGAGCTCAGCCATCCACATAAAGAGACGAGCTCAGCCATCCACATAAAGAGACAAGCTCAGCCATCCACATGAAGAGACAAGCTCAGCCATCCACATGAAGAGACAAGCTCAGCCATCCACATGAAGAGACAAGCTCAGCCATCCACATAAAGAGACAAGCTCAGCCATCCACATGAAGAGACGAGCTCAGCCATCCACATAAAGAGACAAGCTCAGCCATCCACATGAAAAGACGAGCTCAGCCATCCACATAAAGAGACAAGCTCAGCCATCCACATGAAGAGACGAGCTCAGCCATCCACATAAAGAGACAAGCTCAGCCATCCACATGAAGAGACGAGCTCAGCCGTCCACATGAAGAGACAAGCTCAGCCATCCACATAAAGAGACAAGCTCAGCCGTCCACATAAACAGACGAGCTCAGCCGTTTACATGAAGAGACGAGCTCAGCCATCCACATAAAGAGACAAGCTCAGCCATCCACATGAAGAGACGAGCTCAGCCACCCACATAAAGAGACAAGCTCAGCCATCCACATGTAGAGACGAGCTCAGCCATCCACATGAAGAGACGAGCTCAGCCATCCACATAAAGAGACAAGCTCAGCCATCCACATAAAGAGACGAGCTCAGCCATCCACATGAAGAGACGAGCTCAGCCATCCATTAAGAGACGAGCCCAGCCATCCACATAAAGAGACGAGCCCAGCTGTCCACATAAACAGACGAGCTCAGCCATCCACATGAAGAGACGAGCTCAGCCATCCACATGAAGAGACGAGCTCAGCCATCCACATAAAGAGACAAGCTCAGCCATCCACATGAAGAGACGAGCTCAGCCATCCATTAAGAGATGAGCCCAGCCGTCCACATAAAGAGACGAGCTCAGCCATCCACATGAAGAGACGAGCTCAGCCATCCACATGAAGAGACGAGCTCAGCCATCCACATGAAGAGATGAGCTCAGCCATCCACATAAAGAGACGAGCTCAGCCATCCACATGAAGAGACGAGCTCAGCCATCCACATAAAGAGATGAGCTCAGCCATCCACATAAAGAGACAAGCTCAGCCATCCACATGAAGAGACGAGCTCAGCCATCCATTAAGAGACGAGCTCAGCCATCCACATAAAGAGACGAGCCCAGCCGTCCACATAAAGAGACGAGCTCAGCCATCCACATGAAGAGACGAGCTCAGCCATCCACATGAAGAGACGAGCTCAGCCATCCACATAAAGAGACAAGCTCAGCCATCCACATGAAGAGACGAGCTCAGCCATCCACATGAAGAGACGAGCTCAGCCATCCACATGAAGAGACGAGCTCAGCCATCCACATAAAGAAACGAGCTCAGCCATCCGCATGAAGAGACAAGCTCAGCCATCCATTAAGAGACGAGCTCAGCCGTCCATATGAAAAGACGAGCTCAGACATCCATATGAAGAGACAAGCTCAACCATCCACATGAAGAGACGAGCTCAGCCATCCACATGAAGAGACAAGCTCATCCATCCATTAAGAGACGAGCTCAGCCGTCCACATGAAGAGACGAGCTCAGCCATCCACATGAAGAGACGAGCTCAGCCATCCACATAGAGACGAGCTCAGCCATCCACATAAAGAGACGAGCTCAGCCATCCACATGAAGAGACGAGCTCAGCCATCCACATGAAGAGACGAGCTCAGCCATCCACATAAAGAGATGTGCGTGCAATTATTTAACTGGGAACTATTTCACACTGGGAAGATTATTACATGACACAGGTACCTGTGTGAGCAAGGCTAGCTGGGCTAGCATGTTGCTCCATCCTCCAGCTCACACAGGTACCTGTAGTGGACTACAACATGCTAGCCCAGCAAGCCATGCTCACACAGGTACATGTGTTGTGTAGCCCAATGTACATAGTCATTGAACACTTGCTCCCTTTAATAATGTTTACATAATGTTTTACCCATTTCATATCTATATACTGTTTCTAGTCAAGGCTAATTTTATATAACTACTGCTGTACACACCTTTGATGTCCATACGGTCAATATACAACATTATATACATTGTATATATTTATATATAGCTCAGGGCAGCAGGTAGCCTAGTGGTTAGAGCGTTGGGCCAGTAACCGAAAGGTTGCTAGATTGAATCCCTGAGCTGACAAGGTAAAAGTCTGTCGTTCTGCCCCTGAACAAGGCAGTTAACCCACTGTTCCTAGGCGGTCATTGTAAATGAGAATTGGTCCTTAATTAACTGACTTGCCTAGTTAAATAAAGGTTAAATAAAAAATACTCTTAACTCTGACATTGCTCGTTCTATTTCTTAATTTTTATTTTGGGGATTTGTGTGTATTATTACGTATATTGCACTATTGGAGCTAGAAACACAAGCATTTCGCTGCACCTGCGATAACATCTGCAAAATATGTCTAGGGACCAGTAACATTTGATTTGTAATTGGGTGTGAGCTAGGCTAGCATGGCTATCATGTTGTAATTGGGCTAATGTGTAGAGCTGGGCTACCTGGGCTATCATGCTGTAATTGGGTTAATGTGTAGAGCTGGGCTACCTGGGCTATCATGCTGTAATTGGGTTAATGTGTAGAGCTAGGCTACCTGGGCTATCATGTTGTAATTGGGTTAATGTGTACCTGGTCTTGGAGGGTCAGTCAAGTGGTGTGTCGCATTTCCTTTCCTTTCCTTTATTTTCCTCTCTCTCTCTCTCTCTCTCTCTCTCTCTCTCTCTCTCTCTCTCTCTGATTGTCTGAAAGTGTGATCACAGTAAGGTAGGAGATGACTGACTTATTGCAGGACTGTGTTGTCCAGAGGAAGGAGGTAGACGTTGCCCATAGCAACTGATTTAGGGTCAGATATTTTCACCGAAGCTAATGATGTCATCTCCTCAGCACCGTTAAGGTTCATTGCACTCTTTCACTTTTACCATTACGAAGCCATTTTAGGCGTTCTCATTCAAATCAATGTCCTTGTTTTTTGAAGTGAGATACTGGTCAAACGTTTGACGGTGCTCACACGAAAAGTGTGTTTCTAATATCCGCTTTACACTGGTTTATCTGTAGTACAGCTTAGACCACTCGAACACCTTTCGGGTACATTAACGGTGAATGTGATTAAAGCCAGAGATCGATAGAGACTGACACACTGCTGGTGGGTGTCACCAGAGGTGTGTGTGTTTACGTGTGCTCGTGTGTGTGTGTGTGTGTGTGTGTGTGTGTGTGTGTCACGGTGCACCCACCCCAGTAATATGAGAGCAGACACTGCCTGTTAACAGGCCTACAGCTGCTGTCAGGCACTCTCTCTAACTCTGTTAGGGCCCTTATTGATTGCTCATTATTACTGTTCCCTGAAAGATGAGCTTCCCTTATGATTACATTAAATCTGCTCTCTCTTATTCCTCTGAGACACCGTCTGGCTTATTGCTACCCCCCATCACGTTCCAACCTCCTAGATGCCATATTAAGGAGGAGGTAGGCGTTTTGTAATCGCCGTGGTTTTGCCTGTTTAGTTTGATGCTTCCAAATACCTGTCTGGAAATTGTTTGAGGAATTGACTAACCTGGTCTCTCTGTGAAATGGAAGTAAGCGATGATTTGATATTCTTTTTGTCAATTGTAATTATACTTAAAATAACAATTTCTTTATTTCCTCCCCACTAATTTGATGTAATACTAAAACAGTTATTGTAAAACAAAAGGGAAAATAAAGGATAAGAGATGAAATTATGACTAATGACATTAAAGATATTCTCTTTGTCAATGAAGCAAGTATCTGTGTCTTTCCTCTTCTTGTGGTGTGATATCATGAGTGAGTTGTCTGAAACATATATTGATCAGTCAGTCACGGGCTGGTTCTTGTAAAGTTTGGACTTTTCCAAATCTACCCCTCAGTCTCAGAGCTGCATCGGGGGCCATCTTATCACTCAGTCCCAATGAATTATTCAAAGGAATCGACGGCGTCAGTTCAGTCTGAGAACCTGTGATGATGTTACGCTGACTGCCTAGCTGGCTTGATATTCACTCAGAGAACTGTAATGGATGTCCTCATAGAGTTAAACTAACAGCTTATTCCAACTTCCAAAAGCACAAATGTCTCGGGAGCAAAGAGACTGAAATATGTGTGGTGTAGTTTGGTTGGAGTTATTTATATTTGGAGAGTGTGTGTGTGTGTGGAGGGGGGGGGGGGGGTGTTGCGGCTCCTCAGAGGTAGACTGGGGAACGTTAGTGAGAATCTCTTGCCCCCTCGACACGTCTGGCTCAGTCTCAATGCCACAGATCGATGGCCATATTGATCCACCGTTTGAGTGTTTAGACAACCTGTGTGAATTCCACCAGAATGAAATCCACATTGAATTCAAAGTAGAGGTATTTTAGACTACAAATGAGTCTGTAATTAACCAATGGTTTTTGTCATGTTTTACCAAATTGTAAAATATTATTAGCAATATTAAAGTAAACACATTTTTTAAATTCCGTATAATTTCAGGCATGAATGAAATAATTGCAAACGGTCAATAACATCCTTTTATTTGGTGTGTCTGTATCCCTTCATGTAGATTTTTGTTGGATGAGAAACCCGCCTGAGCTGGCAGTGCCTGATGTGAAGTGTGAATGACTTGACACCTTTGACGTCCAAACTGATCCCATGCATTTACAGTTCAATATGGAGGTTGGGGTTATTTCAGAATGGTGCTGTTCAGTAGTAGAGACAGGCTGTGCTCTGCTGACAGCAGTTTTTAATCTGAGCCAACTCCTGTTTGGAGCGGGCCTTTCTGACCCCCATCTCACCAACACGCGGTCGCCCGCCTTTTCCTCTTTTGGAGGATTGTCAGGGTGGCTATCGTCAGATAATTAGCAGCAGCAGAACTCTTAACTGGTGACTCCTCTCTCTGTTGGAGGGGTTTGCACTGTTGGCTATGGCAGTGTATAATTTATTCTGACACAAACCGCTATCAAGAAGCGCATGCATTCGATGCACACAAGCACGCACGCACGCATACACACTCATTCACAAACAGTGTCACTTTGACAGCCATGCCTGGCTCGTCTGTCAAAAGCTTAACGTTACCGTGCCTGCCGCAGCACACACACACACACAGACAGAAAGCCAGTGACAACAGACAACATGATGCATCAGTGGCTGGTGTTATATAACCATTCAAGAGGAAACTCTGGTTCCACTGTTGTCAGAAGGTTAAAAGTTATGTGACAAAACTCTTTAAAATGAAGATAATAGTAATTGTAGGTATTTCTTGTACGTGAAATGTACCAAATTGGCTTTAATTGACATTTGATTTCCATGAACAATATTTTTCAAGTCGACACCAGACTGGCACTCAAGGAATCACACAGGAATATGAACATATTGGAAACAGCATATCTCGAGTCCACATTCGTTGTAGGGGACTTTAACATAATAAATCTAAGGAAATTCCCAAAATTCCACCAGCACATCTCTTGCCTCTTGCAGGAAAAATAAGTTGGACCATTCTCCATTCCGAGACGGACACAAAGCCCTCCTTCAACCCCCTTCGGAAAATCAGTCCACACCTTCATTCTGATCCTGCAAGTCAACAAACAGAAATGAAAACAGGAAAACCCATGGTAAGATTTGTTAAACGCTGGTCTGACCAATCAGAATTTATGCTCCAAGACTGAGAAATGTTCTGGGTTGCCTCTGACAATAGCATCAACGAGTACACAGACTGAGTCACAGGGTTCATCAGGAAATGCATAGAGGATGTTATCCCAACAATGACTATTCACACATATCCCAAACAGAAACTGTAGTTCAATAGCAACATCCGCGCGAGGTAATCAACATTGATCCCTCTACGAGGCCCGCTACTGCTGTAGAGGACTGAGCTCTCAATCTCTGTGACTGATGTGAGTAGGACCTTCAAGCATGTGAATACTCGCAGAGCAGCCGGCCCAGACGGCATCCCCGGCCGCGTCCTCAGAGCATGTGCAGACCAGCTGGCTGGAGTATTCAAACTCTCCCTGTCCCAGTCTGTGGTGCCCACATGCTTCAAGATGTCCATCATTGTCCCTTTACCCAAGCAAACTAAGGCAACTCGCCTAAATTACTATCGCCCTTGTAAGAATATTCAACAATAAATACAAAACTCAGAGAACTAGAGATCAATGGAGCTAGTTGTTTTTCAGTTCAACATCTGTTTAGAATCTGTGTATGGATTCCAGTTCAGGACTCATAGCTGCGTGTGGCAAGTTCTCATTGGTCCAAACTATCTATACATTGAAGCCTGAAACAGGATACTTTGTATTTGGCCATTGGCCCAATTTTACTGCAGTGAATTCTAGTTAGTCAACCACAGGGTAGGCGTCAGTATAAACTACATCCTGTCTCAGTGGAGAAACAATGAGAACTGGGAAGAATGAACATCGAACATCCACTTTCAAGCATAACGACTATGAAATGTTCTCTTTGAATAAATCTATTTCCCCCCCTCTGATTTGCTTTGGGGTCTGTGTTGTTGAAGAATAACATCAACTGCTAACATCCTGTAGCACTCACTTCTGTCATCATGAAGTGCTTCAACAGGCGGGTCAATGACCACATCATCTCCACCTTACCTGACACCCTGGACCCACTCCAATTTGCATACCTCCCCAACAGATCCACAGATGACGCAATCACCATTGCGCTACACACTACCCTATCCCACCTGGACAAGAGGAACACCTATGTGAGAATGCTGTTCATTGCTTACAGCTCCGCGTTCAACACCATAGTCCCCTTCAAGCTTGACACTAAGCTCAAGGCCCTGGGTATCCAATCTGCAATTGGATCCTGGACTTCCTGACAGGCAGACCCCAGGTGGTGAGGGTAGGCAACAACACTTCTGCCACGCTGACCCTCAACACGGGGGCCCCATACGGGTGCATGCTCAGCCCCCTCCTCTGCTCCCTGTGGTGCCAGGGAAACAGCCTCTCCCTCAGCGTCAGCCAAACCAAGGAGCTGATAGTGGACTACAGGAAACAGGGGGAGGAGCCCTCCCCTATTGTCATTGACAGGGTTGCAGTGGAGAGGGTCAAAAGCTCCAAGTTCCTCAGCGTCCACATCACAGAGAACCTGACATGGTCCGATTACACTACCACTGTGGGCGCCTGAAGAAATTTGGCATGGGTTCTCAGATCCTAATGAAGTTCTACAGCTGCACATTCGACAGCCTGGTACGGCAACTGCTTCGCCCGAAACCAGAAGGCCCTATAGAGGCCTAATATATCACTTTGGGCGACCTTCCTGCCTTTCAGGACATCTACACCAGGCGGTGCTTGAGGAAGGCCCAAAAGATCATCAAGGACTCCAGTCACCCGAGCCACAGACTTTTCACTCTGTTACCATCCGGCAAGCGGTATTGGAATATCGGGTCACGGACCAACAGGCTCCGAGACAGCTTCTACCACCAGGCCATCAGACTGCTGAAAAACTCAACCTAGCTCTCCGTGCACAGACCTGCACATTAGAGACTATTTGTACTGCATTGTAATTATTGATCCCTGGTTAATGTACTGCATTGTTATTACTGATCACTGGTTAATGTACTGCATTGTTATTATTAATCACTGGTTAATGTACTGCATTGTTATTACTGATCGCTGGGAATGTACTGCATTGCTATTATTAATCACTGGTTAATGTACTGCATTGTTATTACTGATCGCTGGTTAATGTACTGCATTGTTATTACTGATCACTGGTTAATGTACTGCATTGTTATTATTAATCACTGGTTAATGTACTGCATTGTTATTACTGATCACTGGTTAATGTACCTCATTGTTATTATTGATCACTGGTTAATGTACTGCATTGTAATTATTGATTGCTTGTTAATGTTCTGCATTGTTAAGGGAGCTAGGACATAAGTATTTCGCTGCATTTTTTATACCTGCTGTAAATTGTGTTTGGGACAAATACATTTGATTTGACAGTGAGATGTATGCATATTAGAGGTCGACCGATTATGATTTTCCAACGCCGATACCGATTTATTGGAGGACCAAAAAAGCCGATACCGATTAATCGGCCAATTTTTAAAATGTGTAATAATGACAATTACAATACTGAATTAACACTTATTTTGACTTAATATAAAACATCAATAAAATCAATTTAGCCTCAAATAAATAATGAAACTATTAAATTAAATTTGGTTTAAATAATGCAAAAACAAAGTGTTGGAGAAGAAAGTAATATGTGCCATGTAAGAAAGCTAACGTTTAAGTTCCTTGCTCAGAACATGAGAACATATGAAAGCTGCTGGTTCCTTTTAACATGAGTCTTTAATATTCCCAGGTAAGAAGTTTTAGGTTGTAGTTAATATAGTATTTATAGGACTATTTCTCTCTCTACCATTTGTAATTCATATACCTTTGACTATTGGATGTTCTTATAGGCACTATAGTATTGCCAGTGTAACAGTATAGCTTCCGTCCCCCTCCTCGCCCCTACCTGGGCTCGAACCAAGAACACATCGACAACAGCCACACTCGAAGCATCGTTACCCATCGCTCCACAAAAGCCGCGGCCCTTGCAGCGCAAGGGGAGTAACTACTCCAAATCTAAAAGCGAGTGATGTTTGAAACGCTATTAGCGCGCACCCCGCTAACTAGCTAGCCATTTCACATTGGTTACACCAGCCATTAGGCTGATAGGCTTGAAGTCATGAACAACACGGTGCTTGCGAAGAGCTGCTGACAAAACGCACGAAAGTGCTGTTTGAATGAATGATTACCAGCCTGCTGCTGCTCAGTCAGACTGCTCTATCAAATCAGACTTAATTATAACATAATAACACACAGAAATACGAGCCTTTGGTCATTAATATGATCGAATCCGGAAACTATCATTTCGAAAACAAAACGTTTATTCTTTCAGTGAAATACGGAACCGTTCGGTATTTTATCTAACGGGTGATATCCATCAGTCTAAATATTCTTGTTACATTGCACAACCTTCAATGTATGTCATAATTACGTAAAATTCTGGCAAATTAGTTTGCAATGAGCCAGGTAGCCCAAACTGTTGTATATACACTGACTCTGCATGCAATGAACGCTAGAGAAATGACACAATTTCACCTGGTTAATATTGCCTGCTAAACTGGATTAGTAGTTATAACTAGTGATTATGATTGATTGTTTTTTCTAAGATAAGTTTCATGCAAGCTAGCAATTTACCTTGACTTCTACTGCATTTGCGTAACAGGCAGGCTACTCGTGGAGTGCAATGGTTAGAGTGTTGGACTAGTTAACTGTGCGGTTGCAAGATCGAAACCCCTGAGCTGACAAGGTGAAAATCTGTCGTTCCGCCCCTGAACAAGGCAGTTAACCCACAGTTTCTAGGCAGTCATTGAAAATAAGAATGTGTTCTTAACTGACTTGCCTAGTTAAATAGAAGGTATAAAAAAAAATATTTAAAAAATAAAATAATAATAATCGGAAATCGGCGCCCAAAAATACCGATTTCCGATTGTTATGAAAACTTGAAATCGGCCCTAATTAATCGGCCATTCCGATTAATCGGTCGACCTCTAATGCATATGTTGATATTGTGTCTCATTTAGTACCTACAGACCGTGAATCCGATGGCCTGCTCTGTGATTTAGTTGCGTTTGTACGCGTCATCATGTGGATTATTCTCTGACTAGTACATTAGAATAATGAGCCTTTCTCTTCTAGTGTCTCTTTGTGCTGCTGCGGTAACAACCTCGTGAATAGTTATTTTGGATTACCTATCAAAGTCTTCTTTCCCCAAGCACCCAATAGATGGTACTTCTAGAAATGAGTCACTTGAAAATGATCATCGTCCAACACCGTATAAGGTAATGGATAACCATCACACTCCATTTCCCTGCCTCCTCACCCACACAAACGCAGCACTCTTGAAATATGATGCATCTACTGTGCTTAGCGGGCACTTAATGTCTGAAAGCACCCTGTTTGCGTTGATTTACCGACCGCAACGGTAAAAAAAAGAGTGCGCCTCGCGACGTTTAGTGTCTCGCCACTTGTTCACTCAATAATTATCTCATTTTATTTACGCAGACAGACAGCTTTAGACGAGGTGAGAGCCTTCCCCTCCATTATCTGTAGGTGGGCCTCTCTCGCTGCCTTTCTACTGCACCCCCACCCTCAGAGTCCACAGTCCCTTAATGACGTCCTCCACGTCGAGGACTTTTCCAAGTTTCGATTTCACGAGGAACACACAGTGCACATAGATATGTAGGCACGCGCGCGCACACACACACACACACACACACACACACACACACACACACACACACACACACACACACACACACACACACACACACACACACACACACACACACACACACACACACACACACACACACATACACATACACACACACTCCACCTGTGTTAAAAAATAAACGTTGAACTGAATGACACAATGACTCTCCTCTGCCGGTCGTCCAATCAATGTGGTTTCTAAAAGGATTAGGGCCTTCAGTCTGAAATCTATTTTAATTACTTAACAAGCAGGTAAACAAAGTCGCGGTGGCACCGCCAGTATAGATCCAGGCTGGGGTGTATCAATACCACCTAGCCCTGTGTTAACCCCTGCAGACCCCCTAAAGAAAGGAGATCTTGGGCCCCTCCCAAATTGTAGCTTATTACCTATAAAGTGCACTACGTTTGAACAGGGCACATATAGCACTGGTGAAAAGTAGTGCACTGTATAGAGAATAGGGTGCCATTTGGAACAAAGTCCTGGACTACGCCACCAGGAGGATCCCATCACCTCTAAGAGGTTTAGAATATATGTAGATGAGGTCCCTCAGCAGTGGCTTACTGTTTTAAATGAGCCCTGTTTTTTCTACCGTCCTGAGTGTCAGCACATTCTGGGGACGTATTAGGACATGTCCATGCTTGTTAAGGTGAATCTGCAGGATTGCAGTTTGTGTGTGTTCGTGTGTGTGGAAGGTGTTGGAGATGAGGGAGGAGTAAGAGGGGGGAGTCATTATGTTGGCTAACAGCGGTGAAAGACATTGTCGGTGTTAACACTGGGTTAAAATTATGTCTCAGTGGGCTACAGGCCCGGTGTGTGTTTATGTATGTGTGTGCTGTGTCTTTGAGAGTGCCATCGTGGGTATAACCGGGTGATTAGGCACGGTGCGCCAGTCACAGGAAATGGACTGTCTGAATGACAGGCCCGACTGCATTAAAGATGAATGGCGAGGCGCTAGGGCGTTAGCGTCCCCGTGTCGCCGCGGCGGCGGCTTAGAGCTCACTCTGAATATCTCTCAATTTCCTCCCTGACTGACACGTGAAGCCATGCACAATTTCCTTGATCCGGAGCATTTGTTTAACTGCGCTCTCCGTTTAACCCAGAGATCTGATAGTAGGTCTAGTAAAAGGCAATTTATCCCGTGTCAATTTATTATACAGCTCGGGGGAAAGTGTCACTATATTTGCCTAGGTAGATTTGTTTGTGCTCAATGGAGTAATCAAAAGTGTCTGTATTGTCATGTATCTGTATTGTCATGTGTCTGTATTGTCATGTGTCTGTATTGACATGTGTCTGTATTGTCATGTGTCTGTATTGTCATGTGTCTGTATTGTCATGTGTCTGTATTGACATGTGTCTGTATTGACATGGGTCTGTATTGACATGTGTCTGTATTGACATGTGTCTGTATTGTCATGGACTCTTCAAAACATTAGCTCACTTTTAAGGTCTGAAAACATCTGGCAAACTGTTACTGGAGAGTGAACTATCACTTTAACTATCCCTGAAAACATCTGGCAAACTTTTACTGGAGAGTGAACTATCACTTGAACTATCCCTGAAAACATCTGGCAAACTGTTACTGGAGAGTGAACTATCACTTTAACTATCCCTGAAAACATCTGGCAAACTTTTACTGGAGAGTGAACTATCACTTGAACTATCCCTGAAAACATCTGGCAAACTGTTACTGGAGAGTGAACTATCACTTTAACTATCCCTGAAAACATCTGGCAAACTGTTACTGGAGAGTGAACTATCACTTGAACTATCCCTGAAAACATCTGGCAAACTGTTACTGGAGAGTGAACTATCACTTGAACTATCCCTGAAAACATCTGGCAAACTGTTACTGGAGAGTGAACTATCACTTGAACTATCCCTGAAAACATCTGGCAAACTGTTACTGGAGAGTGAACTATCACTTGAACTATCCCTGAAAACATCTGGCACACTGTTACTGGAGAGTGAACTATCACTTGAACTATCCCTGAAAACATCTGGCAAACTGTTACTGGAGAGTGAACTATCACTTGAACTATCCCTGAAAACATCTGGCAAAGTGTTACTGGAGAGTGAACTATCACTTGAACAATCCCTGAAAACATCTGGCAAACTGTTACTGGAGAGTGAACTATCACTTTAACTATCCCTGAAAACATCTGGCAAACTGTTACTGGAGAGTGAACTATCACTTTAACTATCCCTGAAAACATCTGGCAAACTGTTACTGGACAGTGAACTATCACTTTAACTATCCCTGAAAACGGGCGGGTTATAGTTTCAAGAGCAAATCCATGAGGATGAGGGATCACCAAATTAATAGTAATATTTAAAGGATATCTGTTGGATTTTCTAAAATGACGTGTCACTCAGAATTTCCAGAATTCCAGTTGGTGTTATAATGTTTTTTAATATAAAATCTAATTTTGGTTGATGACAGTTTATCTTTTGTGTCTGTATTGTCATGTGTCTGTATTGAAAGTGGAAAGTCACTGCTCGCTGTCTGCACTTTTAACTCGCTCTGCTTTTGTGGTTGTTGTTTCCCCTCAGTCTAGTTGTTGTCATGGTAGGCCACCGAACAGCGGTTGGGCTTCAAAGGCTGCAACCCTTGGTTTTTGTTTATCTTTACAGTTTCAGAGGAAATGTGTGTGTGTGTGTGGGGGGGGGGGTCTTTGCTTAAACTGTGGGGGTTCGTAACTAATTGGTCAGGCTTTGGGTTCAAGCTATTTTATTTTAATTTTGTTTTATATATATTTCTGTTTTGGAAGGGATCTGTGGAGTGACAGATAATATTTTTGGGATGAAATGATCTGATCCTCAGACATTGGAATTTAAACATTCACGCGAGGTGTTTCAGCTCCATCTTCTCAGACACAAAGTACCTATTTAAATCTGCATTTACATACCAACAGAAGAGAAACAAATAGTTCAAATATAACTTCATTTGTTTCTGTCGTCTTTGAGGTTGAACCCCAGACTCCCAAGTCCTCGCTTTCTCTTCCGTTTCAAGCTCTATAAACAGGCAGCTTGATTCTAAGTGGAGTTTTCTGCCTGACAATCTATTGTATACAGGTACCCACATTTCTGAACAGCACTATGAGTAGTAGTGGGCCACCACACAATAGTTACCTTCATTAGAAGTACACAAGCGTTTAGGAATCCAGATGACAACATTGATGCAATGTTATGGTTGGGTCATACACTAAGAGTCAAACTGTAACTTCTTAGCTTAGGGACCTGACATCAGTATTTGTAAGTGCAGCGGTTCAATCAATTAACCAAAACACTGAAGCAATTTTGATTGCAGTGTCTGACACTCATTCACGACTAATTACTTAATTAATTGCATTTTAGAGGGCTTAATCACATTATTTTACACGGCAGGTAGCGTGCCAATACGGCATCGCCACTGGCTTAGTAACAGTGTCAATGTGGCAGCCTCATTAACAAGGTGACGCACACACACACACGCACGTACACACACACACACACACAATATCTCGCTGAATTCGAGGTTAAATGATGCCCTCTGCTCTATTTCAGTAATTGCTGTGACCATTTCCTCATGAAATTTAATTGGTCTCTAATTCTCATTTGATGAAGTTAGATCACTTGTCAATCAGTTGCTGCCACAAATTCAGTCTTTCACCACATTTCATTTCAAAACTCGCCGCCGAACATGTTCTGAATATATTGCGGCATAACTTGTTTGGCGTGCATAGTACGAGATGACTCGTCGGAAGAGAAGGATCTTTGGATGTGTGTTTGTTCACGTCTGTCTCTGTAAACGCATGGGTCTGAATTATGACAGGGCTGAAATAGTCGCTCACACACTACACTCTCTGTGCAGAATCACACAGCAGACGGACTTCAAAGAGCTCATTAGTGCTTTCTAAAGACCTGTTTACTCCACACACACAGACACACACGCACGCATACACACACACACACCCCTTTCTAATATGCAGCCGCGTTGATGCCAATGTCCAGAAGCAGAAATGAGTTTGATTAGACCTTCTATATGACAGACAGAAAGGACACAGACATGCCTTGATGCTCTCTGGACGTATCCAGATGTTGTTGGATGTTGTTGCAGATGAGTGCATTAATGCTCGGCCAGACTCACACACTCTCACTCTCTCTCAGAGAGCGCACACACACACACACACACACACACACACAGATCCTGATCAAAGTCTAGTTGCTCTTGACAATTTTGCTACACGGTCATTCATGGTGATCCATATTCTTGCATTGGATGTTAATATTAAGAATGTTTTCAATTAGAGTGGCATAATAGTTTTTCTAAGATTAGAGATGTGTGTATTCCATGTTTTAACCATCACGTAGACTACAACGCATGATTCAAGTGCCAGTCTTAGGGCCTGTTCCATGTCTTTATGGAAGTGCATGAGGTTCAAAGAGTTGAGTTCAAACTCATATGCCCTCATCTGAATAACAGGAGAGTAATCAGTGTTACCTGATTTAAATAGTGCAAGTTATCATTTGGCCCTCATTTGCATAGTGGAGGTAATCACTCTGGGTGCGTCTCAAATAGGACCCTATTCCCTATATATTGCACCTCTGGACCAGGGCCTATAGGGCTATGGTCAAAAGTAGTGCACCGTGTAGGGAATAGGACACCATTGAGACGCATGCTGTGGCTTTACATTAACCCCCTGATTGGAGAGATGAAGGCACTGATGGAGCCTGACACGTCTCTTAGAAGTGTTGGCTTTATTGATGATGGAATTATAAAGATTCCATGTTTTCTAAATGGATTTAAATAAGATAGGAGTGATTGAGGTTTTCTATGTTAATATTACGGTGATAAAAGGGAGGTTAGGTGGTTGTTTTAAGTGGGCTGGAATTTGGAAGATGTGTTTTATTTTTTTACTGCGTAGAAGGTCGTGTGGGTGTGTATTTATTTGTGTGTGTGTGTGTGCTTGAATCCGTTGGCACTGCATACCCTCTCTCTCACCCTCTATTTCCCCTATAGCTTCTCTCTCTCCCTTTGTCCCTCTCCCCCTCTGTCATCCCCCCTCTCTTTCCCTCCTTCCCTCCTGTGTGTTTCTCTCCATTGACATGCTGGCAGCTGAACCGTGGTCCCCAGAGCAAGGCCCAGTACACAGTACTAGGAGTCAGACTGTGAATTCTCCAACACGGGCAGGGAGGAGGGAGGGAGGGAGGCATCTCTAGTTAATAATGACACTGTGAGGGGAGAGACTAGCTAGCACTCCAAGGAGAGAGACCATACTGCTGTGAAGAGAGAGAAAGAGAGAGATGTTGTTTGGGTAGACCAGGTTATTGTGAGAGAGATACAAGAAGATATACTGTTGTGTTGAAATATTTAAAAGAGAGATACTATATTTTTAAGAGAGTACAGAAGGGTCTTTATCCCACCCAAACTGTTACTACCATAACCTCTGAACTACTTAATACTCTGCTATCGACAATTGAAATGATCATTCTTCCAATAAATTATATTTACCCCAAAAATTGAAATGCCATCGAAGTATTATAGAGCTTTGGACAAATATTGCAGCTATCGTATATTGGGGAAGTTGGGAGGTTTTTGAACCTCACAATTAGTGTAAAGGATGTGAGAAATACTGCAATAACCACCCACATAGCTATCGGGTGTAATGTCTTGCTGGGTACAAGACATAACCTTCTCCATTAGCTAACCATGACAAATATTATTATGAACCGGAAAATCACAGAGTTGAGAAGAATATTTTCTGCTGTTGCTTTTTTAAATGTAAATGTATTTAAATCCGGATGCATTATGTTTTAGAGTTCTCAAATGACCTGCATTGGCAAATGAATACCTTTTTGTTTTTAACTCCCATCCTTACCTAAACTTCAACTTTTTTTTACATTTTGGCAATTAGTTCACTTCTGTGTCCAACCTCTAAGCCCAAAATATGCGTTGAGTATATCCAAACACATTTAACTTTTTTTACAAAACAAGAAAATAATACAGATGCTATATGATTAATTATCAATGACAACAATTATTCCCATCATGCAGCAGTTATTTTTCAGAAACCACTGTCAATGAAACGTCATGTCAATGAAACACACCACACTGTTCCGTTATATTAGCTGACTGCTGTTTTATTGATCAATTTGATCCAGGCTGAAGTATTTCCAAGCCCTTTCTCTCCGTCGAGGTTCATATAGTCATTACAATAAGGAGCGTGACATGCGTGCCAGCCCCGGCAAGACTCCCCTCGGCTAAAACCTTGTAAATGAACACAATTAGCAAATCGTCATCCTGCTAATTAGCTGCTGGTGTCTGGCGAGACGTCTGGGAGAGAGAATCAGAGAGGAGTCTGGGGGATTTCCCCCGCTCTATTACCAAGCAAACACCATGCTATGCTGACACGCCGAACGTACTGGAGATGTGTGTTTGTGAATATGTGTGTGTGTGTGTGTGTGTGTTCACGCCAGTTCCACTTAAAAAACCCAAAAGGAACGTCCGTGGTACGGTAATTGTAAGGCATACAGTGCTTAAAGGGCCTCCGACAGTGGATTCATAAGACATGCTACTGAGACTGAAGAAAGGACAGAGGATGGTCATAAATGATCCTCATAATCCGCTGTGTGTTAAATCAAATCAAACAGAGTCCGATCTGAGAGGAGGCTCCTACGACGATGTGGGTCTGGCCTTTGATAGCACCATGCTTTGATAGTGAGATGACTGTGTGTGTGTGTGTGTGTGTGTGTGTGTGTGTGTGTGTGTGTGTGTGTGTGTGTGTGTGTGTGTGTGTGTTTATTTGCAGATAGTCTTCGGGGATTATATAAAATAGTGGCTCTTGAGCCTCAGAGGCAACAAAGGGAGCTAGGTGACTGAAGTGTGTGTGAGATGTAGCGAACGAGCCAGAGGAGGGGGGGGGTGAGGACAAAGATGGGAGGGGGTAATGAGAGAGGGTGGACAGGGAAAAGGTGCGAGAGAGAAAGGGAAAGAGAAAGGTAGGAGAAAATGGTGATGGTAAGGCAGAGAGAGAAAGAGAGGTGACGGGGTGGAGGTGCAGTCCGGCACTGTGCGGTGGATAGCGGAGGCCTCATACACAGGGTGTTGTAATTCATAGCCAGCTGTGGCTCTGGTGTGTGTGTGTGTGTGTATTGATGAAAGCAGCAGAACACTGACGACGGGGGGAGATTGCTTTGCTGCACTAGGCGAGGCGCGCTCTGAAACCATCTCCGGCCGCCTGAGATGAGAGAGGGATTATGGAGTGACCTGCCTTGTCTGTGTCATATTGTTCTGTGCAGGGTGCATTATTTTGTCCTAACCTGGTAGCGACCAGCCCGGTCCCAAGGCAGAGAGGCGGTGTCCTTCATGTGATCTGTCAGTACTCGTGTCATATTTACCATCCGTATTCCTAGAAACAAAAGAACTGCGTGAGGCCGAAAAGAATCAGACGACTTAAATGTCAAGAATGTTCGTTAGTTAGACATTTTCATGAATGTAATATTTTACGTTTATTAAAGTTGCACTATGCAGAAATCGCTCTGCCATTTCCTGGCTGCAAAAATTCTAATAGTTTGCCTAATTTCAGTTTATGTGACAAAACAAGCAGGTAGTGATGAGAATCATTGTACCATCTAAACTGCTGTGTAATATATTTTTCATAACCAAAATATTGTATTTTTAGCTGTTTGAAGCTGGTGAACAAAACCGAAAGTAAAAGACACAAAAACTAAGCTTATGAACAGAAAGCATGAAAATAGCGCACATAGAACAGATTTACCGCTTCTTAGACTTTCAATGAGAATGACAGATCTATAAAATACATTTCTATGTGAATTTGGTCGGGTCGCCCAAAATGTTACATATTGCCGCTTTAAGCCGTTCACTAAATGAAACTGATTGTCGTCAAAAATAAAATATACAATTATTATTCACAGTAATTATTATTCAATATACAGTAGCACGTAATGTAAAATTTAATTAAACTAGAACACATTTTGCTCAGTAGTACATTAGTCATCATGGATGTTAATTATTGATCATGATGTGTGAATCATGTCATAAATGACCCACTGTATAACCTCATAAATGACCCATTGTTTAACCTCCGCGCTCAGATTCATATACACATTCATGAGTTGTATTCTCGATTTTATATTGAAGAAATGGCAGCAGTGAATCTCCATGATTAAGCAAAATACAGTGCGTACTATCATAAGCATGACAGTGTTTGATCACTCCCAATAAACTGTCATCACATCACAGCCATTATAATCAATCCGTTGACAGCAGAGCGAAGACCAATTGACAGAGAGCCTAAGTGAAGAGATGCTGAATTTTGAGTGGCTGTACCTTTTCTTATAAATAAGACCATCCTAACTGTCCTGTCTGTCTCTATGCTCTTGCCGTTGCAGGCCTAAAGATGCAGTGGACCCCAGAGCACGCGCAGTGGGCGGAGCAGCACTTTGACATCACCTCCACCACGCGCTCGCCGGCCCACAAGGCCGAGGCTTACCGGGGTCACCTGCAGCGCGGCAGCAGCACATACCAGTACGCCTGGGCCAATGACGACATTTCTGCGCTCACCGCCTCCAACCTGCTCAAAAAGTACGCTGAGAAGTACTCTGGCATCCTGGAGATGCCCAGTGAGAGGGCCCTGCTGAACTCCTACGCCGAGGCTGGGATGAACGGCAGGAAAGGGGAGGGCGAGGCCTGGCAGGAGGGGGTCTACTGCGTCCCCGAGGGGATGTCTATGAGGAAAGGAGGGGTGGCGGCGGAGGTGGCTGGTATGTGCAGCTCTCCGTCCCCGAGCCTGGCCTCCAGTGGCCTAACAGAGCCTGGTTACTCCAGCAGCAGCTGTGGTAGTCACACCGCCACGGCCCTCCACTCCTCTGCAGGCTCCTCTCAGGAATACGGCCCCAGCTACAGTGGCTCCTACCTGGGCTACAGCTCCCAGGTCACCACCTCCCCGCTTCACAGCTCCGGTCTCTTGCAGCCCCCTCCTCCGCCCCCCCACCCCTCCCTGGTCCCGACCTACAATGGGGGATCCTCCAACCTCTCTGGCTACAATTACCCACATGCCGGGTACCCCTCCCAGAGCTCTGTGGGGCCAGGCTACAGCCCCGGGGGAGCCCCCCCTCCATCCTCCTACCTACCGTCAGGGATCGCCGCTCCCACCCCCCTGCCCCCCTCCTCCACACTCCCCGGGTACCCCTACCAGTCGCACAACCTCGGCCCCATCGCGCCCACGCCTCTGAATGGCAGCTCGTCCAACTCTCTGAAGAGAAAAGCCTTCTACATGACAGGGCAAGGAGAGATGGACTCCACTTATGGAAATTTTGTCTATGGCCAGGCGCGCAGCTCCGCAGAGAGTCCCATGTACAGGGTACCGGACAGCAGCATCTCAAATGCGGGCGGAGGGAACAGTTTTGACAGGATCGCTGACAAGTCATCTTTGCCGTTTAATCCCCACAAGCAGCCCATGGCCTCTGAGCAGTCTGCAGGCGGAGCACTCACCCCTCCATCCTATGCCTCCACCCTGGGTGGCTCGCGCTCGGCCGACTCCCTGGGCAGCTTCACCTCTCCCTCCCTAAGCGACCAAGGGGACGAGCACCGCGTGCACCTCTCCCACCTCTCCCTGACGGGGGCGACCTCATCCTCCCGGCCCGCTGAGGAGCAGCTGAAGAGCAGTGACCCCCACCTCCTGGACATGGTGACCTCTGAGATCCTGCAGCAGGGACCCCCGGTGGACTGGAGTGACATTGCAGGTCTGGAGCTGGCCAAGGCCACTCTGAAGGAGGAGGTTCTCTGGCCCATGCTACGTCCAGACATGTTCAGGGGCCTAGGTTCGGCCCCGAGGTGCATTCTACTGTTTGGTCCCAGAGGGACGGGCCGGACGTTGCTGGGCCGCTGCATGGCCAGCCAGCTGGGGGCGCCCTTCCTGCAGCTCAGAGGCTCCACCTTGGCCACCAAGTGGCTGGCAGAAGGTGACAAGATCCTGCAGGCCTCCTTCCTGGTGGCGCGCTGCCGCCAGCCCTCAGTGCTGTTCATCAGCGACGTGGACATGCTGCTGTCGGCCCAGCTCAACAACGAGAGCCCCGTTCACCGGCTCAAGGCCGAGCTCCTAGCCCAGCTTGATGCGTTGCTCCTTGGGCCGGCGGATGACTCCAACAACCACGTCCTGGTGGTCTGCTCCACCAGCAAGCCCCAGGACATGGACGAGGGGCTGCGACGGTACTTTGGCCGGCGGGTCCTGGTGCCGCTGCCGGACGGTTCGTCCCGCCACCGCATGCTGAGCCAGCTGCTGTCCCAGTCCCAGCGCAAGTACTGCCTCAGTGAGGAGGAGCTGGTGCTGCTGGTCCAGCGCACCGAGGGCTTCTCCGGCCTGGACGTGGCAAGGCTGTGCCAGGAGGCCCTGGTGAGCATGCTGCACACCTCCTCCCAAGGCCTGGACCTCTCGGTGAGCATCATGCCCACGGGCCAGATGCGACCCCTCACCTACCAGGACTTTGACAGTGTTTTTTGCAAATTCCAGCCCAGTATATCGCAGAAAGAGATCGACACGTACACCGAGTGGAACAAAATGTTTGGGTGCAGTCAGTGAACCTCGTGGGGTGGGGGGAGTCCTCAAGAAAGAGGCGTTGGGAATTCTTTGACCTGGCTGTGGTGCTAACCAGAGAGGAAGTCACACAAGAGGGGCGACGTAACCCCCCCACACATGAGACCTGACACCAGAGGTGGAGAAACATCAAGAGACTTGGTTGGAGTGATACCTGATGGTTTGGCAGGTAACGAGCAGAGATTTCATTAGGATGCTTGACACTGCTAAAGCCAGGCATTGTTTACACATTTTGAAGGGGTCAACTTGAGACAGAGGAGGACCCTGTGTGTATATATATATATATACCTTTGTTGTTGTCTCCTAAAATGTAGTTGGCTAACCAAGTGCCTGTAGTGGTGCTTTCTAAATTCTAATTTCTTTTTTTATGTATAATGATTTCGTTTGCCTCACAATCTACATTAATGGCATGTGCTGATATTAAGAGCTTTAAACTTCAACAGCGAGATTAAAATTAGAGTGGCGGTTGCCAATGGAGATGGTCAATGTTTTTCTCCTGCCATTTCACCAAGTATCAACAGTATTCCTCAGGGGGTGACAGTAATCTGGACCCCCGATCCATACACTTCATCTCTTTTGATCCTCTGTCTGCAAAAAAAACTCAGGAAAGTGTTTGTGAATTGTACAGTACCTCAACGACATCACCACACATAAGCACTATGATCCTCTGAGAGTATTAAGACCAGGATTTTTGTCATTTATATAATATCTAGAGAAACAGTGTTAGGTTTACCTCAAACCTTCTAGGCGAGACGGTCAAGGAGATGAAAATGAATGTAACCAGGTTTAGTTCTGGAACGACGGGACAAATAAGTCAATATGGAGGTGCTTAAAGTGAAGAATTTGGTGATGAGTTCCGTTTCCATGTTAAGGTTTTTCGAAAATGCGATGCCCTAGTGTGTTTTTCTGATCCTGCTTTGTGTATTGATTGAATCAAGAGCGTTGTTCACCTGGTGTTTTAATGAGGCACTGATGACCACGTATAGTGGATTATATTGTTGTCAACAACCCACAACTCTTTAGAGGGAACGGTGGACTTCGGTTGCTATTGCGTTATCACAGGAAACCATAGAACTGCTGTACTTGACGACGAAGCAGAAACCAAATGAAAGAAAGCAAACGGTGCCGTGACACAGTTGTGTGACTCCGTATATTCCCAGAATAAATGCAACATCAGGATCACACATACTTTCTGTTCCACCTTGGTTGGTTTTAACTCACCTAGGAGGCAGCAGAGCAGTCGGGGGACAGCCTCAGACCCAAAATGGCTAGTTGCTAATGACTGCTCTATGTCAGCCAGTTGAGTCAGTTTGAATGAGAAAAGGCTGCCATCTTTATTCATCGCCGAGGTCAGAGGTTCAGCACCAGGGGCTCAATTCCAAACCGGTTTTCAGTTCCTTACCAGAGGTCCTCATTGGCTTAACCAGGTACAGATCTGACATGATTGGATTGTTCACAGCGGTATGGCTGGAGCCACCTAGGCCTCTGGAATGCTCTGGGGATTTTCAGTCATATTGCTAACACCTATCCAGTTGTGTCATATCTGCAAGGAGACTCAACAAGGGCTTGCGGGTAGGAGCTAGAAATTGTTTTAAGATATTTGGCCAATCGCATCTTCATTGTACAGTATGTGCACACATTACCCCAAGAACATGGTCAGGGTGAATATACTACTAATTTGACACTCGTCCTGGCTCTTAAAGGCCCAGTACAGTCAAAAATGTGATTTTTCTGTGTTTTATATATATTTCCACACTATGAGGTCGGAATAATACTGGGAAATTGTGAAAATTATGATAATGTAATTTTAGTGTAAGAGCTGTTTGAAAAGACTGCCTGAAATTTCTGCCTGTATTGGTGGGATGGAGTTTTGGCCATTCGTGGTGATATCACCATGCGGTAAATTAGTTATTAGACCAATAAGAAAGAGAGTACCAAACCTCTCTGCCAATAACAGCACATGTTCTGTTTTCCACTCCACACTCAGACCACTTCCAGGATGTCCTAGCAAAATTCTTGCTTGAGAAATTGCCCTTTGCTGAGAGCTATATATATATATATATATATATATATATATATATATACACACAGTGCCTTGCGAAAGTATTCGGCCCCCTTGAACTTTGCGACCTTTTGCCACATTTCAGGCTTCAAACATAAAGATATAAAACTGTATTTTTTTGTGAAGAATCAACAACAAGTGGGACACAATCGTGAAGTGGAACGACATTTATTGGATATTTCAAACTTTTTTAACAAATCAAAGACTGAAAAATTGGGCGTGCAAAATTATTCAGCCCCCTTAAGTTAATACTTTGTAGCGCCACCTTTTTCTGCGATTACAGCTGTAAGTCGCTTGGGGTATGTCTCTATCAGTTTTGCACATCGAGAGACTGACATTTTTTCCCATTCCTCCTTGCAAAACAG
Source organism: Oncorhynchus clarkii lewisi (assembly GCF_045791955.1). Taxonomy (NCBI): domain Eukaryota; kingdom Metazoa; phylum Chordata; class Actinopteri; order Salmoniformes; family Salmonidae; genus Oncorhynchus; species Oncorhynchus clarkii. Next base: position 17,587,382 of record NC_092153.1, read on the forward strand.
CTCGAGCTCAGTGAGGTTGGATGGAGAGCATTTGTGAACAGCAGTTTTCAGTTCTTTCCATAGATTCTCGATTGGATTCAGGTCTGGACTTTGACTTGGCCATTCTAACACCTGGATATGTTTATTTTTGAACCATTCCATTGTAGATTTTGCTTCATGTTTTGGATCATTGTCTAGTTGGAAGACAAATCTCCGTCCCAGTCTCAGGTCTTTTGCAGACTCCATCAGGTTTTCTTCCAGAATGGTCCTGTATTTGGCTCCATCCATCTTCCCTGTCCCTGCTGAAGAAAAGCAGGCCCAAACCATGATGCTGCCACCACCATGTTTGACAGTGGGGATGGTGTGTTCAGCTGTGTTGCTTTTACGCCAAACATAACGTTTTGCATTGTTGCCAAAAAGTTCAATTTTGGTTTCATCTGACCAGAGCACCTTCTTCCACATGTTTGGTGTGTCTCCCAGGTGGCTTGTGGCAAACTTTAAACAACACTTTTTATGGATATCTTTAAGAAATGGCTTTCTTCTTGCCACTCTTCCATAAAGGCCAGATTTGTGCAATATACGACTGATTGTTGTCCTATGGACAGAGTCTCCCACCTCAGCTGTAGATCTCTGCAGTTCATCCAGAGTGATCATGGGCCTCTTGGCTGCATCTCTGATTAGTCTTCTCCTTGTATGAGCTGAAAGTTTAGAGGGACGGCCAGGTCTTGGTAGATTTGCAGTGGTCTGATACTCCTTCCATTTCAATATTATCGCTTGCACAGTGCTCCTTGGGATGTTTAAAGCTTGCGAAATCTTTTTGTATCCAAATCCGGCTTTAAACTTCTTCACAACAGTATCTCGGACCTGCCTGGTGTGTTCCTTGTTCTTCATGATGCTCTCTGCGCTTTTAACGGACCTCTGAGACTATCACAGTGCAGGTGCATTTATACGGAGACTTGATTACACACAGGTGGATTGTATTTATCATCATTAGTCATTTAGGTCAACATTGGATCATTCAGAGATCCTCACTGAACTTCTGGAGAGAGTTTGCTGCACTGAAAGTAAAGGGGCTGAATAATTTTGCACGCCCAATTTTTCAGTTTTTGATTTGTTAAAAAAGTTTGAAATGTCCAATAAATGTCGTTCCACATCATGATTGTGTCCCACTTGTTGTTGATTCTTCACCAAAAAATACAGTTTTATATCTTTATGTTTGAAAACTGAAATGTGGCAAAAGGTCGCAAAGTTCAAGGGGGCCGAATACTTTCGCAAGGCACTGTATATATTTACCATTTTAATTGAAAGCAATCACAGTAAGGTACTTCAATGTTACCCAGAAATGATTTGATATTGAGATAAAAACAGCTGCATTGCACCTTTAAGAAACGTCCAGTCAGTCTACTGTGGTCAGTTCCAAAAGACCCACAGAACAGTGATTCATAGCTCATTGTGTTGCATTTGAATGTATTTTGTTGCTCTTCTTTTGTTCTCTGTGCGTGACTGTTGCTAAGCACCACGATGGTGATGTTGAAGTACCCTAGGTGTATTATTATTATTGTACAACAGCTGCACTAGAGCATTCCTTTGTGTGTATTTCTGTCTCGTCTTTTATAATCAAGGGTTTGCAATCCCCGAGCACTGAGATTGCCAGTACCATGTTGCTTGCGTTTACGTTTTTGTTTGTTTTGTCAACTTGTGACCAGTGTAACGCTTATCTCTTCCTTTGATTGGTATTATTTCCAATTCTAGTTTGCATACCTTTTCCATTTTAGCACTCAACGGATTTTAGATGGAACTTGCTGTGACTGCACATTGCACTCGTCTACCACGACGTCTCGGATATTTAAGATTGAACACTTCTCCAATTTCTCTCACTTGGGTAGATTAAAGGGTGGATCCACGGAAGTAACACGACCATAATATAACCACTTACATGGCCTTTGAAACTTTGACTCAAATTATACTTCACTCATATAAAATAATGGTAGGTGGGTGAAATGTACAATGTTTTATTGATATACTACAAACAAACAAACCTTAAAACATCCATGTTGAGCTCTCCGCTTTTGTTCACCTCCGGAGTTACTTAAGAATTAGCTGAATGCACTTTCACATAACTTTAATTCATCGGAATGTTCAAATGTTTCACAAACTTGATACGGTGTCAACAGACTAATACACACAGCCTGAGTGTGCTGTATGTGTAAAAGCTCATCGCTAGAAGGCTTATTCTGGAAATAGAAAATGGAGTCTCCTACATTCTCCTTGACCCGCAGCCCAGGCGTGTGAATCTCACTTCTCCATTCACTCTCACTGAGGAGAGGAAAGGACACGCTGAGGTGTGTGTGTGTGTGTGTGTGACAGCGCGGCAACAGCACATGGAAACTGCAGTGCAGTCTGTCAACAGCCTGACCAGAACGCGGTCTATCCCATAATTCAGTCTGCCATCTCCAAACTGGTGTACATGAGAGCACAAAAAGCCCATTCCTTCACATATACAGTACTTTCGACACAACCAAATCACTTGAATTGTACTTTCCAACCAATCTTATATTCTTTGTTTTGTTGCTATGTATGTACTTGGCTTCATTTTTGTCTTTGTACCAGAACTGGCAAGCAATGTTATTGGTGGTTTCTGTGTTTGTTTATTTTTCCCTTTCTATTCAATCATTTTATTATAGTGTTCTTTAAAACATTTCTACCTCATGGCTACATATTATACATGTAGTATTTCATTTATGTCTTTTGAATGTCCTACATTTGTTGATAAATCGAACAAAAGAAAAACAAAAAGGAAATGGGTGGGAGCAGGAAATCACAGGTCCTTGAGCTTGAGTCTACCTCAGAGGCACTGAGCAGAGGAGATGGTGGTACAGTCTAACGTGTGTCTGACAAAACTGGATGCACACTCACTCAAGACACCGAGCGACATATAGACACACAACACCCGCAAGGAAACATTTTTAGTGTACGGGAGAAAACTGTTGGACTTTGCAGGTCCTCTCCGAGGTTTCTCTTGATGCATCAACCAATGCGTTGCTTTAATCTTTGGTGAACTGTAGTTGTGTGATTGTGTATATTACGTGGGCACACATGAATATGATTTGGTTTGTGTGGGATTTTATATATAATTAGTATATATAAAACACACATGCACAAAACTTTAACTGAGTGTAACGTGTTTCTGTTGTACATATTTATATACATAAATACAAACGAAATGCACCACATACATGTTTATATGTGTGAATATGTTGCCACACTTGCAGTCGACTTAAATGTATTTTCATGTAATCTGTCTGAGGTACAAAAGACAACAACTGATTCATTAAAGATGTTTTCTTGAAATAACATTTTCTGGTTGTATTTTTTTAAGATCTAAGGTCTTCAATTGGGTTTTTGTGTTCCTTGAAAATAAAGCTTGTTTTCATGACATCCTCTAACTGTGTTGAATGCCAACATAACAGTAGAGTTTACACTCTTTGAAAAAAAGGTGCCATACAGGGTTCTCCGGTTTGTCCCCATAGGGGAACCTTTTTTGGTGCTAGGTAGAACCCTTTACCTAAAACCCTCTATGTGGGACTCTTAAAAATAACCCCCTGTATATGGTTCTACCTAGAACCCTCTGAAGGATCCTTCCAATAACCATTTTTTATAATCTAAAGGTTCTTCCTAGAACCCTTTATGAATGGTTCCACCAGCCTTTAAATGAATTATAACAATACATTATACACTGATTGTACAAAACATTATGAACACCTTCTTACTAATGCGTTGCACCCCCTCCCCTTTTTTGCCCTCAGAAGCTCCTTCATTTGTCAGGGGCATGGACTCTACAAGGTGACGAAAGCGTTTCAAAGGGATGCTGGCCCATGTTGACTCCAATGCTTCCCAGAGTTGTGTCAAGTTAGCTGGATGCTCTTCTTTATACACACAGGAAGCTGTTGAGCGGGATAAACCCAGCAGCGTTGCAGTTCTTGACACACTCAAACTGGTGTGCCTGGCACCTACTATCATATCCCGTTCAAATGCACTTAAATATTTTGTCTTGCCCATTCACCCTCTGAATGGCACACATACACAATCCATGTCTCAATTGTCTCAAAAATCCTTATTTAACCTGTCTCCTCCCCTTGAAGTGGTTTTAACTGTTGACATCAATAAGGGATCATAGCTTTCACTTGGTCAGTCTATGTCATGGAAAGAGCAGGTGTTCCTAATGTTTTGTACACTGTATATATCATGAGGCCTTTCATTGAGGGCATAGTTATACCCTAACAGAGTGGTGTTAGGAAACCCTGGTTTACAGGCACTTCAGGCCTGCAATTCACATTATGCTATCTTGCAAAGTGATGTGTAATACCTAATGGAATCCAGACAGAGTTAGGATATCCAACAAGTCAATTTGTTTATCACCCGCAACATTCATTCAGAATTAGGGAAGATTGAATACTGAGACTACCTCAATGATCTAAACTGTAACAACCATCTCTTTAACGTGGGCAATAAGTCCAACGACTAACAGATTGGTTTAGTTAAAAAATATGTCATTTGTCTTTGTGTAGCATAAAATTAAATCAACCAATCAATGTACATGCAAGAACACATTTGAAACAATTCTAAAAATCCCCCTGAAATAGAATATGCTGGAAAATATGATATATGGTTCCATGCAGAATCCCTCTTGCCTTCAAAAGATCCCTTATTGCCTTTCCGAAGAATCCTTGCCTTCCAAAGATCCCTTATTGCCTTTCCGAAGAATCGTTCTTGCCTTCCAAAGAATCATCAAAGAACCCTTTCTTCCAAAAACGGTTCTTAGGATGTTATAATTCTAGGTAGAATCTGCCTTACAAAGAAATGTTGTCTTCCTAAAGGGGTTCTTCAGATCAAAGCAGTTCTTGGTAGAACCCTATCCCTCTGCAAAGAACCCTTTTGGAACCCTTTTTTCTAAAAGTGTAGTTTCGATTTAAATCAAGGCTGTACTTTTGAAAAAACAAAGTCCCTGCTCTGCGAGATCTTAGTAATATTTTTTGTGTGTGTGTGTGTGTGTGTGTGTGTGTGTGTGTGTGTGGGGGGGGGGGGGGGGGGGGGGCTAATTGAATTGTTTAAATATACTTTAGTGTTAAATGTTGTTTTTACACAATGTACATTTCCTGTAGTGCAAATTATTTGATATCAAACACAGATAAAATGGAATATCTTCACAGCAAGATGCACTGTGTATGCAGTATACAGTAGATAATGCACATTTGTTTAACAAACCTTGTGCCACCTCAACCTACAACATGTGCAATTCAAATATTAGTTATTTTGCAGTGCACCAAAAGTCTAGTCATACATTTCTCTCATTAAAATGTAACAATTCGTTTATTTTTGTGGGGAAAGTGTCAAGTAAAAACACTAAAACCTTACCTCACACAAAGAATTCACATAAAATGACTACCATGAATGTAAATTAGGTGCTTTTATCCCTACCATTTTTGAAAGCATCATTATATGGTTGATGGTAAGCGTAGGAAGCTAGCTACAGTGTAATTAGCTGTGCAAAGCAGACGGAGATTTCAGGTTGCTGAGCAATGGAGTTTCTGCTTGGTCTTTGTCTATTGTACTTTGCTACATGTTATCTCTCTGAGGTCTGTGAGATTTCAGGTTCAGCCACTGCTCCTTTTTCTTGCCTTGTTTTTAAAACAAAACATGAAATGTTAAGTTGATTTGAAAAGCTACAACCAGTCCCATCCTTACTGCGTGTATGTACATTCTATTACAGTTTGGCCCAATATGTTGCAGGCCCAAGGTCTTCTCATTACAATACAAACCTTGGATGGGCTTATAGATACAGTACATAATGTTAGCTCATTCAGGTTTCATTGAAACAGTTATATATGTATGTATTGTTATGGTAATCTTATGAGTACCGGTAGATCATTGGTGGAGCTCTGTTAAATCAATGTGTTGTCATTTTGTTGATATCAAAGAGGCACTTACTCCTGTGCTCTTCATTTGCATTGCAAATATTGGTGTGTGTGGGTGCCTGCGTGCGTGTGTGTTTGTGTACTTGTATGTGTGAACTTGGAGGGTTACTCTGGTCACCACTGCACACCTAGAATCACCTGGCCAGAGCCAGACTCAATAGGATACACCTAACATACCTCTCCCCGCACAACAATTCAAATATGCAACGTGATAATTCTCTTTGTGTAGCCTTAAATGTGCAATAGATTCAAATTGTGAGAGGAAATTGCCCAAAGCTCTAGAAGAGGTGGATGGAAAGAATACATTATGCAAATAACACAAAGGACTGAAGCACTTGAAAGCCTAATTCCACTATAATCAGCATACTGTGTCGTTTAATATGTTTTCACCTCTTATTAAAAGTGACTGTTCTTCTGCACTGTCAGCCGGCTGGATCTGACATTGGACTGAGACAACGGACAGACCATCACGCTTTTGCATTCCGCCGCCATAGCTTTTAGAGGATGGTTACATATTCCACCCCCCCCCACAAGTAATTATGCGCCGGAGAGTCCAGAAATAAGGTTTAATTACACAGTAATCGCCTCTGATGGACACTAGGAAGTGGTGAGCACTGCCAGACTGCAATCCATCAATGACAAACCTCTGTCCACTTTTAATTCCTCCTCATTTGCATCATAACCTCCGCACCAAGTTGCACAACCGCTGTTAAATGCTAATGGGACCTGTCTCTCCACTCAAAATGAATGCTTAAGCCCTATTTCACTCCCTCGCTCTTTTATCCCACTCTATCCTTTCTCTCTCTTTTTTCTCTCTCTCACTGTCCATCGCTTCTCCCTTTCTCTCCCTCCCTGCTCTTCCCCCTCCCTCCCTCTCTCAGCCAGCGTTAACGGGTGAAGAGAACCCACAGCGTGGTCAGTGATGCGCTAATTGGGAGCAGTTTTATCTCTCCAGCACTAATAGCGGCCCTGCACCGACAACCCTCAGCATGGGTGGTGGAGGGTGTGAGAGGAGGATGGAGAGAAGAGGCGAGGAAAGGAGGAGAGTAGTGGGCATGTCCTGTATAGGAAATGTAGATCACAGCACAGATCTAAGTATGATTGGCCCCTCCAGTCATAGTTAATGCGAGTCTGGAGGGACCCCGTACACAATTTCCAGCTTCATTAATTGAAAATTGTGTTCTTTTTTCCTTTTTTTGGGGGGGGGGGGGGTGAATAAAATAAAACACCATGGCCATTTATCAAGCATTTTGTCTGTTTTATTCCCGCCACTCATTGACGATGAAGTGGGGGACGATCTCATTATCGGTGCCGTCTTGAAGAGTCACTATAATCCAAGCCTTGATTGTTTCACCGCTCTAACAGAGAAGTAAATACCCACAATGTTTTGCTGTGTTGATGCAGACACTGTGTGGAAAATAATAATTTGAAGTCTCATCACAACACACATCATGGAAATAAATCTGATATTAAATATTCCACACTGGCTCTTGATAACGCACACAAACACCTTCTTTTTTCATCATTAGCGCATCTTGTTCATTGCTTTTTACCGTAATTGGAATCAACATGTATTGTTCGAATTCGTGACCTCTTACTTGTTTTCCCTCAGATGCACAAAAACAATATATTAATGTTGAGAGGGACTGATAGCAAAGAACACAAGGTACTATTGTTTTTAAATTAGCATTTGTTTTATTAGCGTCGTGTTTCTTTTAGCAAAGTGTTGTTGAAAGAGGCCCTTAGTGGCTCGAAGTTCCTATTTTAATCCATTTCAGTGTTTTAGAATAAGAATTTTGCATTCTTAAGAAAATACATTCTACTACTTAATCTATCATCTGTGTGTCTGTTTTCAAACAGGTCATACTTTTAAGCAAATTATTTGGGGTGTAGGTTTTTAGAACAAAACGTAAGACACATTCTTAAGTATAATCTTGAAGAGTGCACAGACTTTGTTTCCTCAACAATGTCTGTTTTCCTAGAGCTGGTCTCTTCCCAACACTGTCACTCCTCAGGCAGCCTCGATGCCTCCCTGCCTCCCTCTCAGAAGACATGACATTAATTTGTGCCCTTTAAAAACAAGCGTGCTTGGAGGTTTCAGAGAGACATCGCAAAACAATATATATCTTAGAATGTTTTTAAAAGGGATAGTTCACCCAAATTACAAAAAAAGCGATTTTTTTGTCATTTGAGTGAACAATCCCTTTAAGGTTGTCAGGACTGGATATTTTTTGCTGATGCTTAATATGTAACTCTGGTTTATTAGTCCTTTCCCTATGCAAATTATACATTATTAATAATGTATTCTTTTTATGATAATACATGATTATGATAATGAGATACATCTTTAATGCATGACATTGACATTGAGATATTGATAACACGTTGCATTTTGTCATGCAAATTGTATGTCTGGAACTTATGGAGTAAGCCTAATTGACACTTACTTCAGGTTGTCGATAAATACATGGACAGTTCAGTCTAAGAGATAACCGCCATTTGTTATACTCAAGCCAACACACCATTCACTTATTCAGTTTCATTCATGATGCCTTATCATATCCGATAGAGACAAGATCAAATGTTCTCTCTCTTCACTATAGCACTGCTATTCATAGATGTACAGTATCTTCATTGACTATCATCACAAGTCATCAGAGATGTAGCCTATCCGTATCCCTGCCCATACATTTTAGATTAGAGTTGATAAAGCTAATAGAAAATATGGCGGGTATAACGTCCCTTATCAGTGCGGCGCTCTGTCTATTACTGAGCCCCAAACGTTCGCTAATGACTCAAACAAGCGGAGATCAGTTTCATCCAGTCCCCCTCAATGACAGGGAGTCAGATGCTGATGTCTTCACTTCATCTCCCTTCTCCCACCTTTAATGCTTAAAAGGGACTCTGTTGAGTCGGTCGTCACAGGAGAGTAGAGCTTTATTAAAACAATGGTTATAGAGTAGAGCTTTATTGGAACAATGGTTATAGAGTAGAGCTTTATTAAAAACAATGGCTAGAGTAGAGCTTTATTAAAACAATGGTTAAAGAGTAGAGCTTTATTAAAACAATGGTTATAGAGTAGAGCTTTATTAAAACAATGGGTACAGAGTAGAGCTTTCATAGTTATTTTAGAGCTCTTACTGCTTTGTGTTGTCAGATTACACTGTGCTTTAACGCTCTCAGACACACAGGCAGAGGCTGTCATGTTTGACTCAACCGTGACTGATGGACAGGCAGACAGATATGCAGCAGAGGCCTACTGTGGGGCATCAGCGTGCGTTCACAGCGCTAGATAGCCTGACAAAAGACAGACTGTGAAGTTCTGAAGGGATTTTTGGTGGGTTTCTCCTCGAATCTATCGTCTGGTGTGTGTGTTTGTCAGACTGACTGCTTGACTGCTTTTTGTTCAGATCATTTCACAATAGTCTTTCCATCGTTTCTTCCTTTCTGTAGACAGTGGAGTAAAATAGTTGGGAGAAAGACAAAAAAAAACCTAGCACATGGAATTGAAGCTGAAGCAAAGGACATTCGTTATCCTTCCCCATCAACCTGGCCTCAGAGCATTTCATATTATTTTGTATGTACAGTTGAAGACGGAAGTTTACATACACTTCATGTAGTGGTGATCCTAACTAAGAAAGCACATTTTTACTAGGATTAAATGTCAGGAATTGTGAAACTGAGTTTAAATGTATTTGGCTAATGTGTATGTAAACTTCAACTGTAAATATCTGAATTCACATTTACAGTGTTACGTGAGACCTGGCTGTCAACATAGGCGGTTTGGTGCCACTTTCTATGAGGACCTCTGTTCATAGCAGTGGAGGCTGGTGACTTGAATAATTGAGGATGATAGGAGACCCACGGTATAGGCGCAGAATGCACGGAGACAACAAAGTGTGTTTAAAAAAATCGTCAAAGACTAATTATTTTAACCTAAAGCATTTAATAAAGTCATTTATGGTACAATATTATGGGGAATGAGGGGGCTACTTACACCATGTTGGAAAGGGATCACAGCAGTGATTGAATGAAGGTATGAGGCATGAGATGAGGTGTTCAGAGGCTTGACCAGTGCAGGACAGGATTTGACTGGGAAGACAAAAAACAATAACACAACACATTACACAGTTAGACAAAAGAGCTAAGAATGAGTTAGTCCAAGCAAGGAGTAAAATCACTGATGTGTAATAATGTGATTGTGCATGTGATTGTCTCTACATACAGTAATGGGAGAAAATTGATAGGGGTACTCACAGTGCTTGGAGGGGAAGTATTCAATGTGCGTGCCAGTGTAAGAGCGGGCACATGAGAAGGGGCTTCAGTTAATGTCAGGAGAAAGTTGACAATGGTAGTGAAGTGGAGTGGTCATCACCTCTTAAATCAGGGAACAGGAGGGGACTTGGCTGTAAATACAAATATCAGATACATTCCATTACAGCTGCGCCATCGTAGGCTCTATGAAGTCTCAAAATTAATAAAGTCAAACACGGACTACACATCTCGCTCACTTGACACATCAAAGTATCCAAGGAAATGTTCCTGACTAAAGCCCTGATCATCCACATACCTGATGATAACTGACAACTGCAAGCAGACTGGTGGCACCATAGGTCCCAGAGCGATGGCAATTTTTACCCACTGAGACCTGGAGTTTTTCCTTATATAAAACTAGGAAAACTCTATGACAGCGTATGACAGTGATTAATCAGTTGTAAAAAAGGTTTTATATGGGCTATGATGTGACCAGTTTTCCTAATCAGGTCACATGGTTTGAAAAAAACTCCTGGCCCTGAAAACTCTGTCAAACTGCAGCTACTTTATATTTGTTCATCTAAATTATATTTAGACAAGATTAGAAGTGGGATTTCGTCGACCCAGACACATAGATAACAACTGATAGACAATAGAACTCACAGGGCTGAGCTTGCTTTATGCATGTTTTCATCATGCAGGCCTATGCAACTGTAGGCCTTATAAAAAAAATGTACTCAAATCTGTCATCACTATTATGTTGATTAATTAATTCCAGTTAATCGTTTTGGATTTTAAAAATATAGGCAGCCAAGCCAGCCCAATTTTGAATAGAAACTAAATTTGATCACATACATATTTTCTCCTGACACACAAATGGACTATAAATACATAACGTTACAAATTAGTTTACCCTGGCCAGATGGACAGGGTGCATAGGCTGTATGCATCTGCTCTTATTAGTAGCCTACAGTTGATCAGACTGAAACATAGTCTCGTTTTCAACCCAGATTTCTCATGTTTAGGTGTAGCCTAGGCTGCTGCAACATTTATGTAATGACTTTTTGCTTGTGTCTGTCCGGAGTGATTATGTGTTATCATTTTTGCTAAATAAATAGCGGAAGAAAGTGGAAAGTCTACTTGAGTGTACAAGAAAAAAATGCGCTGCGTCAACCGCTCTCTTTAATCTAACTTGTAATGGATGATGCGATGGAAGCTATCAAATCGTTCGGAATTGTTTTCGACAAAGCAGAAAAGACAGAAAGTTCCATATGTTCAGCAAGTGTTAGTCCATCGTAACGTGCAATTACCTCTGCAAGCTCCTTGTAGTAGTTGCCCTTGTTGGTGGAACTTTACCTCTCGTCGTGTCCTCTAAAAGTAAATTATTGCATGCCCAAAAACGCAGTTGTGTTGATAAGCAGCTTGATAATATCCCTGTTTCTTCCTACTTTCTCGTTGTGTTGCGCAGTTTGAATACGCAGACCTTTGTCATAATCGATGCAGCTTTTTTTCCAGAAGCTTGAATCTGATGTGGGCATTTATATGCTCCCTGCTTCTGTTTTGCCATTTAGCTGAACGATCAATGTTCTTCAGGTCACTGTACCCACCTTTCGACCAAGGCTCAGACTTTCCAAAAAGCAGGTAAGGTCAGCAATAAATACGGCTTCGATGAAAGTTCCCTGTTAACCAGATATACTTTTGATACCAGTTGGTATTGAACGCCCTCAACTTTTCATCCTTCATGAAGCTGAGCTCAGGCAGAGGTCGACCCCTGCATTTAATTTGCAACTTTTCCATGTACCCTAGAAAATGAAAGGGGTTCTTCCACAAAAAGTCCATAACATTTTCTGCTGGTAGCTAGCTAGCTACTGAAGTTAGGAAGGCAAATTTAAATAAATTGCACTAACTGGACACAAAAATAAAGTTCTAAAACCAAGAAAACAATTCATAATATACCTCCTCCATCTCCTGTAATTTGAAAAAACTAATTTGAATGGAATAATATCCCCAAAATGCTAAACTATCATTCTTCACTCTTAATCCAACAATGTCACCAAATTTCTCAACACATAGAATACCCATAATGCTCTGTGACACAATCCCAATTCAACACACTAGGTTTATTCTCTGATTGGATGGACAACATGTCAGTTTATACTGCAAGAGCTTTGATTGGTTGGAGGGCGTCCTCCGGAAGTGGTCATAATTACCATGTATGTCTATGGAAGGATGTGAGGCCTACGAGCCTCCTAGGTTTTGTATTGAAGTCAATGTAGCCAGAGGAGGACAGACGCTAGCTGACCTCCGGCTACACCATGGCGCTACCCCAGACAGTGCTTTTGAAGTTACTGTAGACCTTCATTGCAAAACAATGTATTTCAATCAATTATTTGGTGACATAGGAATATATTTGGTTTAGTTTTATCTAAAAAGGATAACTTTTTTAATGTTTCACAATAATAATAATATATTAATTTCACTGAGGAGGATGGTCCACCCCTTCCTCCTCTGAGGAGCCTCCATTGGTTCATAGAGGTTAGACGATGTGACTACTCTCTCGGCTACAGAATCACACCATGTATGACTACCAATGGTTACATCCAATTAGTAGTTTTCCTGGTTGTTTTATGTTAGTTAAGACAACTTACAGTCCACATTATCACCACCCACTTGTCTTACATTTTCCACACGAGTTCACCCGTGTTAGTCCAGTGGGTAGTGGGGATGGGTGGATGGAGGACCGCAATGGACAAAGAAGGGGGAGAGGGGATGTCAATGTCAACCAATCAGGTGTGGATGAAATGACTTCATTACAACCAGTAGGATTCCAGACCAGACCCTGGAATTGTGTGTGGTTGGGAATGGGGGGTCAGTAGGGAGTGAGGGAGGGATGGAGGGATAGGCAGAAAAGGAATGAGATGGGGATCCCTGTTTTATCCTCTGTGTGATGGAGAGATCCAAATTGATGTCTGTCTGCCTGTCTACCTGTCTGTCTCTGTAGTTTGATAGTCTTCCAGTTACATTTACCAAGATCCAGCCCAAAATGTAAAAACCTAGTATAGAAGATGGAAACAGACTTAGTAGTGCTGTTTCAATAGGACAAAAGTAGAAGTACAATAGAGGTTTGTGTTCAAAGACAAACACACGCAGCCGTCTCTCTCAACGCCTTCCGAGGACAGTGACGAACAGCAGAGGAGAGGAACACAGAGGCCGGCGAGTGTCAACAGACCAAGGTCATTTCAGATTGAGAAGTTTGTCAAAATGTGATGGCATCAGCGGCAGTCCGTAAAGCGTTATTGCACCTTGCTGCAGGTGCCACTGTGAAACAGTCTGAAATTACAAAAACGCACAAGCTGCCAGAGCACTGCCAAGAATGATTGCCCCTGGAGTTTTTCCCTTTCCTCTCTCTCTTGCTCTCTCTCTATTCCCCCTACCTTCTCCCCCCCCCCCCCCCCCCCCCCCCCTCTCTCTATCTCCTCTCTCTTACACACATGGATAACTGCCAGATGTGAAATGGAGGGAAGGAGGGAGAAATAGGAGGGGGGATACAGATCTAGATTTAATGATATTAAACATGTTTCTTGAAGCTCAATAAGAAGCCTATTATGATTGATACAAGGCCACTGACACTTTATCTACGCAGTAACAGAATCATCTGTCACCCAACTGTATTGAATCATTAATATCCGCTCTCTCACTGTGTTTTTTTCCCTACTGTTAACAGTGACTAATCATCTGTCTAGTTGCCGATGTCTCCGGGTGCTTGATCGGATCGTGTTTGTGAAAACCGACGCAGCCAATCCAATCCTGGGAAGATTGAGAGGGGCCCTATTATGTTCGCTAGCTGCCTGTAGCGATATCCGGCTCTTCTTCTCTCTACATAATACAATGCCAGTAAATAAGTCACGGAGTGTCCAGCGCCACTTCAACTCTTTTATTTTGAGTGCTTCTGGTGAGTTGTTCTCCACAGGATGAAATGCTGTTTTATATGTTGGGTGCCTGTCAAGACACTCCAGCGGCAGACTAAGAGAGGCTGGTGTACAGTAGACTCTTCTAGGCTGAGCTGCATGCTCTATAAGGATACTGCCACGGATCCCTCCGGAACTTTCACCACGCACACCTGTCCCCTATTCCAACTGATTAGTGTTTGTATATATGTGCCCTTTGATTTCCATGGTCTTGTCGATTATTGTTACAATGTCCGTTGGTGCGTGTGAGTACCTGTGCTGTGTGTTTTGGGCTTTCGTGCCCTTGTGGATTGCGCAGATGATTATGGGTCTCGTCCCGTGTGTTAATCATTGTGTGCATGTATTATTTATTCGAGGTACTGCTCGCTCTTTTGTTTGGGTTTCAACCCTGTGTTTTTGTAACGTGTTTGGTCTTCGTCCCCGTGCCTTAACACGGCACACCGTAATTTGGGTAAAATAAAAAACCCTGTTACGCTTTCCTGTGCCTGTCTCCCGAATCATTGTTACCAACGTGGCAGAATAAATGACCATTTAGGGAGACAGCGGGAATGACCCGTCCGACGACGCTTCGACTGGTCCGGCCATCGTCGCCGCAACTTCAGCAGCTGCATCTGGGTCGTCCGACGTCGCCACAACGGGTCCGTCAGACGACGTAACTTCAGCAGCTACAACTGGCCCGTTGCTCTTTGCTCTTTTGTTTGGGTTTCAACCCTGTGTTTTCTGTACGTGTGTGTTTGGTCTCCGTCCCCGTGCCCTTACACGGCACGTCGTAATTCGGGGTATAATAAAGAAACACTATTACGCATTCCTATGCCTGTCTCCCGTATCTCTTCATACCAACGTTGACAGATACAGTGTAGGCTACAGTATCATAGTACTTTACATGATTTGTTTGAACGTTGAATTGACAAAAAAAACATGTGTAGCCGGCCGAGGGAAAAACCTTCACTTCGTCAGATTTGGACTTTTAGATATTTGTTAACTGAGATATCTTTATCAGAACCAGAGTTCTGAGATTTTCAAGTTGACTGCAGCCAAAAAGTTAAAACTGACGAAACAGCATTCAAAAAATGTTTCTAATTCCGCTGAGGCATGAGAGAAAAACACCAACACTCAGCTTGTTTCAAAATAGATTGTCACTAGATTTATTATTTTGAAAATAGCAACTGCTGGTATTGTTTGCATGAAATAATCATTACTAGAACACATTATTATACTGTACAATAATAGATACAAATATTTGAATTGGAGCCGAAATAATGTAAATTTTAGTGTGATTATGAATCATCAACAACAAATCCTTAAAAAGAGAAACATTATAGAAAGATCTGATTGATTTGACTATCTACAACACTGGATGGCATTGAAAGATGACAAAAATTATGATAATCATTTCAATTCAGCTGTCAGGAACGGGTATTAGAATGAGTTGCCAACGTCATAAAGGCAAAGTAAAAACAATGCAATACTCACAACACTACAAGAAGTAAGCAAAATAGTACAGCACTAGTGTGCAAAAGCCAACAAAGTGACTGTGTAGTGTTGTGTGTTGACTGCGACCTGGTGTTGTTGAAGACGGGTTGGCAGTGGGCAAGAAGGATTTAATTCATATTGATGATAATGATTCATATTGAGAGTCATGATTATTATCTCTCTCTCTCTCTCTCTCTCTGACAAGCATACACAAAGAGATCTCTAAGACACACAAACACAAACTACTAGGTCATCTTATTTACCTTACCTGAATAATCCATGGTGACGACCATGTTGGATCCAGCGCTGGCCGCCAGATCCATGAGCGTCCCTTCACCATCTTACCCAAAGGGAAAAAAACATGTTTCAGTACTTTATCAGTCTTTTTTATTTGGGTCCACATTAAAGTCAATAGTCATGGAGACCCATTTTTTTTTATATACACACACATACTGTACACACACGCAAAGAAGGGTCTCTCTTCCTCTTCAAACTGCTCTCTTATCTCTGTCTCCCTATCTCTCAATTAATTAACATGAACTTATTAGCTACCTAACGTGTTTTGTGGGATACAGGGAGGAAAAGTACCATGGCTGGTGAAATAGTCAGTGAAACATTTAGGCTAACGTTAGCTATAGCAGCTTGTCTTCAAACTTGTCTTCAATAGTACTGTCACTCCAACAACACTGGCTATAGCTTACATTGAGCAGGTAGTGAAATCCTTAAGAGAAGGGGTTGAAACCGGTTCAGGGAACAGTTTCCCGAAAACCAGAAAATTATGTTTTTTTTAAAGGAACAGAAACAGAACATGGAGCGAAAGTGATCCATACTGTTCCGGAACAGAAGCGTTATTTTTAAAGCATGAGAACCGGTTAATAACATTATTTTACATTCCAGGCACAACAAGACAACAAAGCGCCTATGCAAAGCCCTCACTCTGCCACTCAGAAACATATTCCAGTGTCTGCCGACAAGCTGGAAATCTTTGCATGTCACCTGTCTGTGTTTTGGCTACCTGCTACCTGCTATTTATATTTTTGACTACTTTTACTTCACTACATTCCTTAAGAAAATATTGTACTTTTTACTCCATACATTTTCCTTGACACCCAAATGTACTCGTTACATTTTGAATGCTTAGCAGGACAGGAAAATAGTCAAATTCCCACACTTATCAACCAAACATTCCTTGTCATCCATACTGCCTCTGATCTGGCGGACTCACTAAACACACACGCTTTGTTTATAAATTCAGTCTTAATGTTGGAGTGTGCCCGTGACTTTCCAAAAATAAAAAATACAAATAAAATTGTGCCATCTGGTTTGCTTAATATAATGAATTTGAAATTATTTATACTTTTTTGATACTTAAGCATATTTTAAACCAAATACTTTTATACTTTTACCCAAGTAGAATTTTACTGGGTGACATTTACTTGAGTCATTTTCTATTAAGGTATCTTTACTTTTACTCAAGTATGATGGTTGGGAACTTTTTCCACCACTGCCCCTCCCCCCTCCAAAGCATAGGCTACTGTACTGACGTTACAATCGTGATTCAGAAAATAGAGAGATATTTTTTTCTTAGCTAGAGAAGAAATTGATCAACATTTCTAATGCTAGTTAAGGATACTTTAGGCCTAGTTATCATGCCTCATGTCGGATTTGTTAACTACAAAAATGTAAGACGTGTTTTTAATTCTGGTGCCGCTCTGCACACACAAGCTTGTTAGCTAGTTAGCTCAAGATTGTTGGCTAGTTAGCTCAAGATTGTTGGCTAGTTAGCTCAAGATTGTTGGCTAGTTAGCTCAAGATTGTTGGCTAGCTAGCTCAAGATTGTTGGCTAGTTAGCTCAAGATTGTTGGCTAGTTAGCTCAAGATTGTTGGCTAGCTAGCTCAAAGGACATTCAAAGTTCCTCCATAGAAGCTTCTCCTCCTAGGTATAATTCTGTGGACCTAATTCACATAATGCATGTCATAACAAAATCTCCAGCGCTTCAAGCTTCCTCCACATCTCGCGCCATAGGTTGCACTTGTCTGTCCATCACGCATGTAAACAACTAGCTTGCCTGCTCTATCCACACTGATTGGTGAGGTCATTTAATGAGCTAAATGTAAACAACTGTTGAGTTCACAGGTTAAAAAAGGAACAGAAAGGAATGATATAAACCTGTACCTTTTGTTGCATTCTAACATGTTCAGAACTTTATTTTGCTGGTCAGAAAAGTGGAACAAAATTAAGAAAAAAAATACAGAACAAAAGGATTTGAAAATAATTTAGGTTCCAATCCCTGCTATTAGAGTGTGATGCCTGGCCTTAAAATACCTTGCTTGCTCCTCGTTGAAGATGCTCTCTCATCTCTCCATCCATGATCTGAGGTGACAGACAATTGTTGGGACCACTCATAAAATAATCCTTCATTACCAGTAATTCAGAGCATAGTGGCAACTTTGCTCAAAGTAATGACAACTAACTCGCAAAATCATACAACAAGCAACATGGCTATTTATCTGAGAAGTCAACGGTGATTGATGTCTAACTAGTAAACGGGGAGACAGCATAAGTGCGCATGCACCCTTTCTCACCTGTGCACTCATTCACAGCCCCTCGAAGATTAAAAGCAGTGGACTAGTGTAATCGTATTGGTAGACAAGCCATCTACACCTAATGCTTGTTCATCTTTGAGGGGAGTGAAGGCGAGTGGCCAGGGCTAGGCGGCTTACAAGAAATGGGATGAGGCTCAAAACGTCATGGCTAACCAATGACAAGTTTAGGATAGGATGTCGATTGCTTTGCTTTCTAAAATCGAAATAATTCTGAACTGCTGAAATGACTGCAATACTGTTCATATATTTTGATCAATTTTCATGTCATTTTGGCCAGATAATAGGCCTACCCATTGATCAAGCAACAAGTGTGAACCTCTTTTATGAACATTACTCGTTAGCTCCAGTGTACGGCTACTTGTAGACAAAATCTAAATCTGACCCTTCTACTCATAACTACATTTTTGATTGTAAATGATAACTTTATACTACCGCGTTACTAACTAGCTAGCTATTTATTCTGTGTCTAAACCAGCATGATTTCATTTATTTGTAGCATGTTATTTTAAATGGGCCAAGTCAGCTGCGACACTCTCAGGTCAGGGAAGTTCGAGCTAACGTCTTCAAATAGGCATGATAGCTAAATAAAATAAAAAACATGGAAATTAACAATATTTATAATATCCAAATAAACCACAAAAACAGTTTTCAGTTGCATTTTGGCTTTTTCCCAACAATGAGTTGGCGTGACATCCGGTGGTTTCTAAAATAATCCATTAATGGATTATTATTTGGAAACACCTGATGAGATTGTATGTTATGATATTCCACCGGATATCTTGTTCCTCTCTTCTTTCGAGCGTTATTACTATAGTCCGAGTCGATATTCACATAATAATAATGATGCCCACAAATTGGGGAAAACAAGCAGTCTTTCCCAGTGTAAAAGAGGCAACTTCGTCGTCGATTTTTTGTTATACAGAAAATAACAAAACATGCCAAAAAGCTGCTGTGTTGTTCAATATACATGTAACCAGGTCAAAAATTACGACCTACGATTCGCAATGCCCCCCACATACGGAAATAGAGCTTGCGAGAAGTGCCCTGTGGCTTCAGGCCTACGCTAGGCTACACGTAGCAATGTGTGTGAAACATTTAATCACAGGTAAAACATTTGACTTGTTTAGCATAGCTTGTTTGTAACTACACTCACTACTTGAAGCTGTATAGTCCGTTTGAAGCTGTATAGCCCGTTTGAAGCTGTATAGTCCGTTTGAAGCTGTATAGTCCATTTGAAGCTGTTTGGCCAGTTTGAAGCTGTATTGTCCGTTTGAAGCTGTATAGTCCGTTTGAAGCTGTATTGTCCGTTTGAAGCTGTATAGTCTGTTTGAAGCTGTATTGTCCATTTGAAGCTGTATTGTCCATTTGAAGCTGTATAGCCCGTTTGAAGCTGAATAGCCAGTTTGAAGCTGTATTGTCCATTTGAAGCTGTATAGCCCGTTTGAAGCTGTATAGTCAGTTTGAAGCTGTATTGTCCGTTTGAAGCTGTATAGTCCGTTTGAAGCTGTATAGCCAGTTTGAAGCTGTATAGCCAGTTTGAAGCTGTATAGCCAGTTTGAAGCTGTATTGTCAGTTTGAAGCTGTATAGTCCGTTTGAAGCTGTATAGCCAGTTTGAAGCTGTATAGCCAGTTTGAAGCTGCATTGTCAGTTTGAAGCTGTATAGTCCGTTTGAAGCTGTATAGCCCGTTTGAAGCTGTATAGTCCGTTTGAAGCTGTATAGTCCGTTTTCTATCACTTAATCAAACCATGGCTGAACCCTTCCTTCTCAACGTGTCAGTGAAATGGTGAACCCAGGTAAACCCTTGGCAGAGGATACGGCATGACTAGTAATCAGCACTAATAAGATACGTCTTCCCTTGAAAGACTCCCAGAAAAGCCCTCAATTCATTCCGAGCACATTCAAAGGCATGGGGACCCTACCCCTCTATCTCTCTCCCTCTCTCTCTCGCTTTCTCTCTCTCTCTCTTCTATCTTTCACCTCTCCCCCTCTCTGAGGCCTCTTCATTATCATTCTCAGGTTATTCCCAGCTCAGTGAATCTGGGGCGCTCGTGAATTAAGGGAGAATTAAGAAGCTTTTGCGGAGCGAAGCCTCTCCAAATCTCACCCCAGATGAAAGGTGTACAGAGACAAGGCTGTATGTGTGTATCAAGTGTGTGTGTCTCTGTGCGTGTGTGTGTGTGTGTGTGTCTGTATTGAGGCCATATGCATGTGTCCATGTCTTTTCCGGGCCACAAGCCAAGCAGAGCTCCCTGCAGGCCACGACTGCTGCAACCGTGGAAACGGGGCCACGCAATGTAGCCCGTTGCTTTCTGACCGCAGGTGTGGCCACGTGGGAAACAGTTTTCCAGGGGACCGTGAGGCACGAAACCCTCCTCCCAAGTCCTGCCTCTCCTCCGGACTCTCCCCCTCCCCTTCCCCATATCCCTCACTGGCGATTAATTACAGTGTTGCCGGAGTAAGACCAAACCACCAGTTATCCGGGGCTAAGCAGCTCTATCATCTCTCCTCCACTACTCTATCATCTCTCTCCCACTCCTCTGTCATATCTCCCCCAATCAAAGAGCACTGAGCAGCAGAGAGAGAGAGATAGAAAGAAAGAGAGAGAGAGAGAGAGAGAATGATAGAATGGGAACAGAGTAGAAGAGCCTCTGCGGTGGCATTTAAGCTGTGGCATTGATTTGGAATCCTCAGGTAGGGTGAATCTTCTCTCTCTCTCAACCTCCCTCTCATTCCAATCACTGTCTTTGTCAGTGACTTTCACCACCACTCTAATCAGAATGAGTTTCGGAGTGACTTGTTTGGGAGAAGTGGATGCCAAAAGTATGGGGTGGAGTCAGAATTGAGTGACGTTCCTACTGGAAGTGAACAGGTACTGGTCTAGCACTGTGGCCAGTTGGACTTTACAGCAGGTTGAACAATACATGCTGTGTTATCTCTCTCTCTCTCTCTCTCTCTCTCCACCCACACACCCACCCACCCCAGTGGCCAATGTCAACATACAGAGTGAGAGGTAGGTGAGGGAGGTCATTGTCAGTTCTGCATCTGTCCATCAGTGGGGGAGAAGAGGAGGCGGGGGAGATGGGGGCTGGGGGGGTGACTTCCAGAGCTGTACCCGTCTGTCCCCTGCCCACGCTGGGCTGTCACATCACGCTCACTCCCCTCTCCTCCCCCTTCTCTGGAGCCATCTCCACTCACACCAGACCAGCCTTCACTCTGTTTCTTTTGTTTTTTTAACCCTACTGTCTTTCTTCCATCCTTCCATCCAGATAACCCCAGTGATCCGTTTCCCATTTCTGCTAGAATTATTCTCTGGTCGTGTAATTATAAAATCACACCGCCAATGTCAAACAAAGCTGTTGTATCGATTGACCGAGCGGAGGGATTGATTGAGGTGCATTTGCATGGAGACCAGCTTAGAGATCCTAATCGATCAGCCGGGATAAAGTAAAGTCGTCTCTGGACTCCTCGGCTTTCAGAGGTTGAGGTGAAAATGTATTTGTTTGTTTGATACACTTTACACATGAATTGCTCTAATGAATGATACAAATTCACAAGGTACAAAGCAATGTGATATGACTTGTTAGTTTGTTTCGACTTCATTATCTGATAGAAGAACATTGGAGAATGAATGCTAATGTGCTAATGTGCTAATGTGAATCGATGGGGATACACAGTATTACCATAACTCAGTACAGCAGGCCTACCATAGTCCATCTTTAGGTCCATCAGCATTTTCCCCTCTCTGGCTTACAGCATCAACAATGGGATCTGTTGTTTCTATCATTGAAATGGCTACACTCAAAGACTTTGCCGGGAACATGATGCTTGTGTTGTTGAGTGTTTGCTGGGAGCTTCTTATTTTCTCTTGGGTTCCACCCTAAACATTACAGTACATCTCTTGGAAACAATGCATTTCCACACGCCGACTGAATTTCACTACTGATAGGACCGTGATCGAATTCACTCATAAATCAATGTTGTTCAAAACCCAAGCTGTTTCTGTTTATTCCAATGCAGCTCAGGCATAACAAGTAACGTGTCATATTGGCCCATACTCATAAATTTATATAACACATTTTCTCCTTGGCCAATGTAGCAAATAAAATCTGTAGCGGAGCCAGGAATGGTCACAGCCCCCCTTCTTTCAGATCATTGGGTGCAAGGGAGAGAGAGAGTGAACGAGAGAGAGAGAGAGAGAGAGAGAGAGAGAGAGAGATAGAGAGAGAACGAGAAACAGAGAGGGAGGAGGGGGTGAGGTTTTTGGTGTACACTGTAGTATTGACTGCTGGACCGCAGCCACACGTACACAAGCGCGGCATCCAGATATGGAAGCCTGAACGCTGCCTGTGTCTCGCTGCCTTCTGGCCAGGGCCGAGGGTGAAGGAGACGCTACCACACTCTCCTTGTCAGAGACAAGGGTAATTACTGCTGGCTGGAATTACTCAACATTTGTTTAGAAGGTCCCCTGAGCACCCCTTAAATAGATTGTTTCTACTAGAACGCCGATGCCGTTGAACCCCCCCCCCCCCCCTTGTCTCTTGGTCTCTCCATCACACTGCAGTCCCAACAAACACACACACAATGCATACCCCCAGCCTTGTCCCTTGTTAAAATAAACACAGTAGAAGGCAGACCCTGTGGTAGCTGTGGTCCCCTCTGCTCTATGTATTGAATGGCAGGGCCGTGTTAGATAGGCTTTTCATTAGCTTCAATAGCTCATTGGTTCATTTAAGAGGGGTATTGATTGGACTTTGCAGTGTTACACGCTCTGGTTGGTGTTAAAAACAGGTTGTTTTTGTGTATGTTCTTTAGTCATACTTACAGTGAACCATTGCAGAAACATCAAACCCTCCGTCCCCCCTCCCTCCACACATAGCTTTTACATGTGGTTTGGTTGTTTTAATTCAATATTGATTTCTCTATACCTCTCTCTCTCTTCTCCTTTTTCTCCCACTCTTTTTCTGAAGGCTGGTTGAATTCACACAATGGCAGTGGATCCCCTCAGTATGCATATAAAAGGGAAAAACAGTTGAAGTCAAGGTCTGTCCCTGTATTTATTGTATGAGATGGTTCCTGTCAAAGATGACATTCTGAAACACTTGACCCACAAAAATGAATTCTTGGCCTGTGCCTAGTGACAGCAGATAGTAATTCATTCTTTTAAAATGTGCTGAGAAAGAGGGAGCGTGTGTGTGTGTGTGTGTGTGTGTGTGTGTGTGTGTGTGTGTGTGTGTGTGTGTGTGTGTGTGTGTGTGTGTGTGTGTGTGTGTGTGTGTGATAGAGAGGGGGAGGTAGAGAGAGAGAGGAGGGAGGTAGAGAGAGAGGGGGGGGCAGAGAGATGTATAGGGGGAGAGCGAGGGGGAGGAGAGAGAGAGAGGGGGGGAGAGGGAGAGGAAGAGAGAGAGAGAGATGGGTAGGAGAGAGCGGGAGAGATACGCCCAGGCCGTAAGCGGGCAAACAGGAACAACACCCACTCTTACACTAGCCCAAGCCAATGGCATGTGCCAGATGCTCAGCAAGCTCTGCTCACACTTACTGGCCTGAGGCCAAACCACATGACCAAAAACATTGGGCACTTCATGGAACACAAAGTCTTCACTAGCTCATCCTGGAATATCCAAGGCCTGAGGTCATCTGCCTTTGGCCTAAAGAGCAGGAACCTGGACTTCATCAAAGAAATTGGAAATACAGACATTGCCGTCCTACAAGAAACCTGGTATAGAGGAGACAGACCAACTGGTTGCCCTCTAGGTTACAGAAAGCTGGTCGTCCTATCCACCAATTTACCAGGTGTGAAACAAGGAAGGGACTCAGGGGGTATGCTAATTTGATATAGAGCAGACCTAACTCACTCCATTAAATTAATCAAAATAAGAACATTTTACATTTGGCTAGAAATTCAAAAGGAAATGATCTTAACAGACACAAATGTTCTCCTGTGTTACATATATCCCCCCACTAGAATCCCCATACTTTAATGAAGACAGCTTCTCCATCCTGGAGGGGGAAATCAATCATTTCCAGGCTCAGGTATTAGTCTGTGGCGACCTAAATGCCAGAACCGGACAAGAACCTGACACCCTCAGCACACAGGGGGACAAACACCTGCCTGGAGGTGACAACATTCCCTCCCCCATATGCCCCCCTAGGCACAACTATGACAACATAACCAACAAAAACGGGTCACAACTCCTGCAGCTCTGTCGCACGCTGGGTATGTATGTAGTCAATGGTAGGCTTCGAGGGGACTCCTATGGTAGGTACACCTACAGCTCATTTCTTGGCAGTAGTAGTGTAGCCTACTTTATCACTGACCTCAACCCAGACGACAACTCATACGACAGACCACGTATTCACCCTGCACACCCTAATTGACAAACAAACAAACCAAAACAAAGGCAAACTCTTCTCATGCTTTGTTAATTTCAAAAAAGCCTTTGACTCAATTTGGCATGAGGGTCTGCTATACAAATTGATGTAAAGTGGTGTTGAGGGAAAAACATACGACATTATAAAATCCATGTACACAAACAACAAGTGTGCGGTTAAAATAGGCAAAAAACACACATTTCTTCCCACAGGGCCGTGGGGTGAGACAGGGACGCAGCTTAAGCCCCACCCTCTTCAACATATATATCAACGAATTGGCGAGGGCACTAGAAAAGTCTGTAGCACCCGGCCTCACCCTACTAGAATCTGAAGTCAAATGTTTGCTGATGATCTGGTGCTTCTGTCACCAACCAAGGAGGGCCTACAGCAGCACCTAGATCTTCTGCACGGATTTTGCCAAACCTGGGCCCTGACAGTAAATCTCAGTAAAACCAAAATAATGGTGTTCCAAAAAGGTCCAGTTAACAGGACCACAAATACAAATGCCATCTAGACACAGTTTCCCTAGAGCACACAAAAAACTATACATACCTTGGCTTAAACATCAGCGCCACAGGTAACATCCACAAAGCTGTGAAAGATCTGAGAGACAAGGCAAGAAGGGTATTCTATGCCATCAAAAGGAACATATAATTCGACATACCAATTCGGATCTGGCAAAAAATACTTGAATCAGTTATAGAACCTATTGCCCCTTATGGTTGTGAGGTCTGGGGTCTGCTCACCAACCAATAATTATCCAAATAGGACAAACACCAAATTGAGAGAGCAGAATTAGGCCGAGCAGAATTAAGCCGACACCCACTAATTATCAAAATCCAGAAAAGAGCAGTTAAATTCTACAACCACCTAAAAGGAAGTGATTCCCAAACATTCCATAACAAAGCCATCTCATGGAGAAGAGCCTGGAGAAGAGTCCCCTAAGCAAGCCTGTCCTGGGGCTCTGTTCACAAACACAAACACACCCCACAGAGCCCCAGGACAGCAACACAATTAGACACAACCAAATCATGAGAAACCAAAACGATAATTACTTGACACATTACAAAGAATGAACAAAAAACAGAACAAACTAGAATGCCATTTGGCCCTAAACAGAGAATAGACAGTGGCAGAATACCTGACCACTGTGACTGACCCAAACTTAAGGAAAGCTTTGAGTATGTACAGACTCAGTGAGCATAGCCTTGCTATTGAGAAAGGCCGCCATAGGAAGACCTGGCTTTCAAGAGAAGACAGGCTATGTGCAAACTGCCCACAAAATGAGGTGGAAACTGAGCTGCACTTCCTCACCTCCTGCCCAATGTACGATATTAGAGACATATTTCTCTCAGATTACACACATCCACAAAGAATTAGAAAACAAACCCGATTTTGATGAATTCCCATATCTACTGGGTGAAATACCACAGTGTGCCATCACAGCAGCAAAATGTGTGACCTGTTGCCACAAGAAAAGGTCAACCAGTGAAGAACAAACGCCATTGTAAATACAACCCATATTTATGCTTATTTATTTTCCCTTTTGTACTTTAACTATTTGTACATCGTTACAACACTGTAAATATACATAATATGACATTTGTAATGTCTTTATTATTTTGGAACTTCTATGAGTCTAATGTTACTGTTCATTTTTATTGTTTATTTCACTTTTGTATATTATCTACCTCACTTGCTTTGGCAAAGTTAACATGTTTCCCATGCCAATAAATCCCCTTGAATTGAATTGATTTGAGAGAGAGAGAGAGAGAGAGAGACAGACTGGAAAAAAGAGAGAGAGAAAGAAAGAAAGAGGGAGGGAGGGAGGGAGGGAGGGAGGGAGGGAGGGAGGGAGGGAGGGAGGGAGGGAGGGAGGGAGGGAGGGAGGGAGAGAGATGGGGAGGAAAGAGAGAGATGCAGAGAGAGAGAGAGGAAGAGAAACATAGGGAGGGAGGGATAGAGGGAGAGAAAGAGAGAGAGAGATGGGGAGAGAGAAGGGGGAAGGAAGTGATAGAGGGTGATAGATGGACAGGGAGGGAAGGATATCTTGTTGTTGTGAGACCTGGAGAAATAGTAAATTCTAAAGTGACACATTTTCTAATCACATGAGCTACTGTATGATGATAATGTCTCTATCCTACAGTATAAATATTTGCAGACATACTATATGTTGCTGTAACATAATACCACATTCGAGGCCAATTTGTCTTAATTACAAGAGTATACAGAATCACCCCACAGAGAGAGACATTAGACAGAGCAGGGAATGAGAGCACAGTCTCTGTCTGTTAGAAAGAGTAGACACACACTGACCCCCCCCCCCCCACTCACACCACCAGCCTTCCGCACACATTCCCCCCTACACAAACTGCTGTCAGTTTGTCTAATAAAATCCCTTCTCTGTGGTGCTGTCCAGCCCAGCCGCCCCATCCCTTACCTCCTATGTCGGGGCCTAATGGTTGTCCACCACAGAGGTGACTGTGTGCAAATAAGGCCCGAGCGCCGGTGAACATCCATCACGGACCCCTGGAGGCACATTACACCCCTCTAATGGCCACTCTCGCCTTCATTATGATATTAATACGCCACGTTTCCACTGTGATTTCATTTGTTAAGTGGCAGAGGCTCGCCGTTGGGGGAGACAAACTGTTTTTTCAGCAGCCTACACTAAAGCCTCCCTCCCCACACCCCCCACCTGCCACCCCCACCTCTCTCCTTCCCCTAGTCTCCTACCCTCCAACCCCATCTGATGTCTTTTAGTTTCTGTCCATTACACCATCTACCATCATATTGGTCTTTCTGTTGTTCTCTCTATCTTGTTTAAAAACTAAACAGAACAAATTCATTTTCAAGTTTTATCTTAAGCAGTATGCTCCCAGATACTTCACCGTATTGCCAGAAATGCAGGACAGAGAAAGGAACAGGTTTTGCATATATTCTGGCACTGCAATAAACTAATGGATTTCTGGTGCTCTAGTCATACAGCCACTCAGATTATTTTAGATATGGAATTGGTACATCCTCAAGCCTTTACCTCCTTAATCACATGCCACGTACTACGCTTGACTCAGGCAAGACAAGGTTGCTAATAATTATTTCATACTTTGTAAAGAAATGTATTCTTGTGTGTTGGAAAAATCAAAACCCATCCACTTTTCAACTGTTGTTAAAATCAAGCAGATTTTTGAGGCCATTAGAAAAGTGGACAATGGACCCACAATTATATCTGCTGCTATTTATTACTACGTTATAATGCTAACTGTACTTTACAATTATATCTGCTGCTATTTATTACTACGTTATAATGCTAACTGTACTTTACAATTATATCTGCTGCTATTTATTGCTACGTTATAATGCTAACTGTACTTTACAATTATATCTGCTGCTATTTATTACTACGTTATAATGCTAACTGTACTTTACAATTATATCTGCTGCTATTTATTACTACGTTATAATGCTAACTGTACTTTACAATTATATCTGCTGCTATTTATTACTACGTTATAATGCTAACTGTACTTTACAATTATATCTGCTGCTATTTATTACTACGTTATAATGCTAACTGTACTTTACAATTATATCTGCTGCTATTTATTACTACGTTATAATGCTAACTGTACTTTACAATTATATCTGCTGCTATTTATTGCTACGTTATAATGCTAACTGTACTTTACAATTATATCTGCTGCTATTTATTACTACGTTATAATGCTAACTGTACTTTACAATTATATCTGCTGCTATTTATTACTACGTTATAATGCTAACTGTACTTTACAATTATATCTGCTGCTATTTATTACTACGTTATAATGCTAACTGTACTTTACAATTATATCTGCTGCTATTTATTACTACGTTATAATGCTAACTGTACTTTACAATTATATCTGCTGCTATTTATTACTACGTTATAATGCTAACTGTACTTTACAATTATATCTGCTGCTATTTATTACTACGTTATAATGCTAACTGTACTTTACAATTATACCTGCTGCTATTTATTACTACGTTATAATGCTAACTGTACTTTACAATTATACCTGTTGCTATTTATTACTACGTTATAATGCTAACTGTACTTTACAATTATATCTGCTGCTATTTATTACTACGTTATAATGCTAACTGTACTTTACAATTATATCTGCTGCTATTTATTACTACGTTATAATGCTAACTGTACTTTACAATTATATCTGCTGCTATTTATTACTACGTTATAATGCTAACTGTACTTTACAATTATATCTGCTGCTATTTATTACTACGTTATAATGCTAACTGTACTTTACAATTATATCTGCTGCTATTTATTACTACGTTATAATGCTAACTGTACTTTACAATTATACCTGTTGCTATTTATTACTACGTTATAATGCTAACTGTACTTTACAATTATACCTGTTGCTATTGGAGGTTGTTTTGTATGTAATTTATTTTGTGTATGTGACTATCTCTTTCTTTCTTTTCTGTTTGTCTTTATAACTGTTATAAAATATATATATACTGTATATATAATAATAAACAGAACAGTGAGTACACTAAGTTAGCACAATGTTTCTGAATGTTTCTAGAATGACACAGTCTTCGATTTTATGTAAATCTGTGCCCACTCTGAATATGACAAATATCTCCACATACTTTAGGGTTGAGCTCATCTGTTAGTATGACCAGAGCATGTGAACTGATGGACCAGATGGATAACTGTGTACCGAGCACAGTCACGTTGTCACTGCGCCTTCACCTATGTAGAGAATGTCAAAAGCAGAGGCTGGCAACCTGTACATACATAGAGGGACACAGACCCAAGCACTTTCCTCTCAAAAATGCCATTGTGGAACGATAACGTTTTAAAGGGGAACTCTACAGTGGAACAACAACAAACCGGTGACCCTGCCACTGTTTTGGTAAAACGCTGAGGGATGGTGCTGGAGATATGTAACCACTCTCAAATTCCTAAACGGGGCTCTGGATGCAACAACTGACCGGCCATGATGTCAACATTTTTAGTTATAACCAGATTTTGATACTATACATTGTGTTCACATTTACATAATTTACAAACATTGGAGTAAAACAAGCTTATATTTGGGGTTCTGATGAGGTATGACAGGTGAACGAAGCGCATGAAGCACTCCGTATCTATTTTTTCAAGAATCAATGGGTATACATTATTAATTTATAAGTCCAAAAATGGATGTAGCAATTGCCGATTGCCCAATTAAAGATTAAACTTTGACTCAAAATATATTGTGATCATGCATGGGTTTAAAGTGCTGTTGAATAATGGTGGTCGGAAAGCAATCCTTCTCTACACTCTAATAAACCAGGTCCCTAATAAACAAGTAGCTTACTCACCCAGGAACATATGTAATGCACACACACCACCCTGTCTGTCCACTCTCACTGCAAACTACAGAGATTTTAAGTCTAAACAAGCATGTCCAAGCGATACCAGCAGGCCCTTTTTAATGAACCCTAAATACAAACGTCTAATGACACAAGGTGTTGTTACTACCATAAACATACTCCTGTGTCTGTCTAAGGATAGCTTCATCTCCTTGAAAAATATTTGTAAAAAAATAAAATAATAATAATAATAATAATAATAAATAAAAAATTGCTGGCTGCAGATGAGCAGAGTGGTTGCAGACACTTGGGCGGAGGAGTGGAAATGAGAGAAGGAGAGCGGAGGAGAGAAGCAGCGCTGTCTGTTGTTAGATGTGGCGGCACGAGGTCTCCACCAACCAGACACAATAACTCAGCCTGTGCAGCTTGTAAATTGCTCCCCCCTCTAAAAAACAATGGAACCATAACAAACCTGGCTGGCCAGGGTAAGAAAAACAAACTGAGAAAATATTTAAAGGAACGTTCCACTGAAAATACAACCAACATGATTTTTCCACCTACCCTGGCTGTCTTCAGAAATCAACAGCCAGGGAAATGGAAAAAATCCTGTTTTATTTTGAGTGGACCACCCCTTTAAACATGTGCTAGCCTTGATGGGTATATAAATCCCGTGTCCCGTGAAACTACATGTACTGGGTTGATGGCTAATGGGTATTGTGCAAATTAGTTATCCCATTTTTGTGGTTAAAGTAAAGGTTTATGCTGTTGTATACAAATTGCGATTGTACTTTGAAACCAGAAGAGCACATTAGATATGATTATCTTAAAAGCTTGTCTTTAAGTGTTAGTCTGTATATCCTTTTGACTGCAACTGATGAAGTAAAGAGACGGGGAAAAGGGATGGGGGGGAGACCAAAGAGAAACAAAACGAAAGTGAAACAATTCAAATACTAAATGCCCTCTCTGTTTCCAGCGAAGAAATAACCGACGAGTGTGGCCCTCTACCCTGGTGAAAGACTGAATTCATCCCCTGAGAAAATGAGAGAGCGAAAGAAAGACAGACCGAGAGAACGAGAGGAGTAGATGAAAGACAAAGAGAGCTGTAACTAAAGAGACCATTAGGATGTAGACAGAGAGAGAGAGAGAGAGAGAGAGAGAGAGAGAGAGAGAGAGAGAGAGAGGGAGAGTGAGAATGAGAATAGAGAGGGAAAGAGAACCACAGAGTTTGGAGACTCCGAATGAAAAACTTTTGGGGTTTCCGTTGAAGTAAGAGGAGAAATAGTCGCAGAAGAGGCCAAGCAGGCCAGAATAAATAATCCTTGATTTAACGTCTAATTCTGAATCCCATATTAGCTGGCGAGGTTTTAATGTAAATATGCCATTATGCTGTCATTAGACTGATCAGACTAGCATGCCTGCAGGTCACTCCAGTCACTGTTAATTTTGCAGGCAAAAGCTTTTTTCCCCTCTTGAAATGTTAATAACGTTATATTAGTTAATGTAGCGTGACTAAAATTCCCATTTGATATAATTCATTTTAATATCTGTGACTGGCTGGCCTGATCATTTTTGCAACGCCGCTTCCCAGCCCGAATACAAGATTGTAAATTGGACTCATTTGCATGGGCTGGTTAGACCATGTCTTCTCTCGCAATTTAACCATCATCAAATCAATTTGATAATTTTCTTTGCTCTTTGAGGTACAACTGTTTCCGAATTTGAATAATGCCAACCGTCACATTTAATTAGGTGTTATAGCGTTTGTCAGAGCAGGAGCGTGTGCTGCGATGCTTCAAATTCAATGAGACAACGTTGACAGCCACATCTTCATCAAAGCAGATTATTACATGTTAGACAATTACTATTCCCTTTATTCTTAATTATCTTGTATCTACATTAAGCTCTCTAGTTATATCTATCTATATCATCCTACAATATCACCAGCAATGTCTTATTTCCAATTGATGAGAATGGATTCAACACCAATATATCTATCATCAGAATCCATAACATCATGATATGCATGCAACTAATGGCAAATAATTCCACCTACCAAGGTCTAAATGACTTGAGGTTTTCACACCTTCAGC
Source organism: Oncorhynchus clarkii lewisi (assembly GCF_045791955.1). Lineage (NCBI taxonomy): Eukaryota > Metazoa > Chordata > Actinopteri > Salmoniformes > Salmonidae > Oncorhynchus > Oncorhynchus clarkii. The sequence goes on from NC_092153.1 coordinate 17,619,472, forward strand.
CAAAAAGTATCATGGGTAATGTAGTGTTTGTGTTCACCATGCACCCAAATTGCACTGGGGCTGCTCGTTCAGTGCACTCCACAGCTCACAGTAAATTACTACAGCCATAGGTGGGAGGGGATTTCTCTTGATGGCTGCCAGGGAGTCCTCTTGACACAGCAAAAGAGCTCTCTGGGGATCTACTCCTCCAATGTGGCTGAATCATAGAGCCAGACTGGACTGGGACAGAGGGACAAGAGGCTGGGCACAGAGGGCTCCATACTGGGGGGATGAGGGACTGGGATAGGGAGAGGAGTGGAGGGAGGGAGGCTCCTCTGGGAGATCTGCTATGGTGGGGGAGACAGGGAATCAGTGGTGATTATGGGAAAGAGACATTCAGGAGGGAGGTGGGGGAGGAGAGGGAGGAGAAGGAGGAGCAGAAGGAGGAGAGGTAGGAGACGAAGGAGCGGGAGGAGAAGGAGGAGAGGGAGGAGAGGGAGGAGAAGGAGGGCAATCCACCATGGGGAATAGAAGAAAGCCAATAGAATTATCCAGTGATGTCAGAACAATGCCGACACTTAAAGCTTAATTCAACCATTTACATTTTATGCAAATAGCATATTTTAATGAAAAAAGAGAATAACATAACACTCAACAACATTTTCCTCATGGAAGCTGATACATACATTTTTCAGCAAAACAGTCTTCTATTATTACTATTGATCCAGCATCGATCATTTACTCAGTTCTCCATCAGAACACATAAAAAAACTCCTGAAGCTGGTTAAACCGTAATAGAATAACATCGCTGTAGCCTCTAATGCCTTAGCTCCTATCTCCTCCCCCCTTCCCCGGTAGGCAGAGCATATTCAGTGCGGTTGATGTTTTAATCATGGCTGCTGGGCTCATTGTGATGTACAGCCACCTCTGGGCTCTCTAATTGTCTCAGGCCAGGCTGGCTCTGCTGATCGCCCTGCTACGTCTGGAATGGCTAATGACTCACAACCAGGCAGAGCTAGGCACAGAAACCTCCACCATACCCATGTTGGGAAGCGGCAAGATGTTGGGGAGGGATGGATGAGGTGTGTGTGTGTGTGTGTGTGTGTGTGTGTGTGTGTGTGTGTGCGTGCGTGCGTGCGTGCGTGCGTGTGTGTGTGTGTGTGTGTGTGAACGTCATGGATCAGAATACCATCAACTGTAGACAGACGCCATAGAGCCTGATTGCGTCTGAATCCTCCATGCTCTGAAGACCATGTTCATCCCATAGATAAACCCTGAGTGATTCCCATTCATTTTGACCACCTTCTAAGGAGACACATTACACAGGCTTCCAGACCATTCCGTTTCTCTACACAAACATCTAACAAACAGCCCATTTGATTCAATCAGAAAGCATCAGGCACCACCGATGAACACGTAAAATGCGCCCGATGAAGAGTAGCGCTCTTCCGTCAACACCGAGAAACTCGGAGGACACACTGTCAGTAATCTCTCCTTAACAACGGAGCGGAGCCCCATGTCTCCATGCCAGCCTGCAGGATGATGTGGACTATTGCTTATGCTGCTGATTGTACACCCGTGGATAAGGCTTCCAGGTGTAGCAGCAGAAACCTAAGCTGCTTCGCTGTTAGATGTGAGGGCGTGACACACAGAGATCGACTCAGGCGTTCTTTAGGCATCATCAGACAGCGTGAATACAGTAAAGTAGAGCCGGTGTTGGATGTGTAGCGCCGAGGGCTCGTATCTTTGTACCGATGTCTGGCGAAAAACTGTAGGGGGATTTACTGACCCACAACGCACCAATAAAGCGCTTGCTTTATGTCGATGAAGCAGAAACGTCAAGCTTCATGAAAAAGAGGTTAACGTCATTCCCAAGATACCTTCTACAGTATCTGACCTTGGTTGGAGAGGGCGATTCGCGTCTCGGCGAAACCAATTGTGTTGTTATTCTAATGTTTTGAAATGCGGGGCCTCGTGAAAAGACTAATAAGGCCGCCTTAGTAACACAAGTGCTACATATGCTTAACAGCCTAGACTATTCTCCTGCTGCATATTAGCATCCCATTTGAGTTCCGAGAGATTTCACAATGCAGGGGGTCAATAGCATGGATGGGGTCAATGCTGAAGACGGGGCCTCTCCATGAACTGTACGTCTTTGCATACTGTAGGAAATCTATTGCATTGGAAGTCAAGTGGCCCTGAATGCCAATGGTAGACCTTCCAGGTTGCCTGCTTTGAAACACAAAAGCAGGTGGGCCAATAGTGTTCTGCTTAATTTTTTACCTTTTCAAGAGGCAATTCCGGAATTTAACCTCCGAATATTATCTCTTTCCCCTTCTCTTATGCGATGGATGTGAACACTCGTCACGGGGAGACAAATACAATTTGGCCCCGTCCATCTAGTCAAGGGAGTGATAATCCAAATCCACATTTGGAGCTCTGATAAGACAACCTATTAAATGTAATTATAAAATGGGTGGTACAAATTGTTAGTGTTGTAGCTATCTTCAAATGCCTAATGTCTTGAAATAGCCCCGGTGATTTGAATCATTTGAGCATTTCCTTGCAATTAGTTTGCCCATAATAACGCTGTAGCTAATTTCTGTTCAACGTTTGACATTATAAATGTAATTGGCTTTCATTCAACGCTCCGATGTGACACATCTATCAAACCTCACAGGCCTCTGTGTGTGTGTGTGTGCGTGCCTGTGCGTGTGTGTGTGAACGTGCATGGTGCATGTGCCTAAACCCGTGTATGAGCCTTTGTACACGTGCCTGCGTGAACAGCATGACAAATCTCACCTAAACACCCCCTCCTTTTTTCTCAAATACACATTGTTGACCAACACCCTCTCGGATGGTTATATTTACAGTTATTGCCTCAATAAAAAACAAGAATCTATAATGCGTTTTAATTATAGTTCTCAGGTGACCTGTTTAAAGACAATTTTACCCATTAATGAGCCAGTCAGTTGAAGGCTTTTGTCTCCTGGTACTTTTCATAGCCGCCCCACCATAGCCAGGGTTGCTTCCCAAATGGTCCTCTTTTATTCCCTATATAACCCCATGGGCCCTGGTCAAAAGTAGTGCACTAGATTGGGAATAGGGTTCCATTTGGGATGCAGCCCACCATTACACACAGCTGGTACATGTGAGCTCTCATAACAGTTAACATGCTAGTAGAGCACATCGGGCCTGGCTAATTTGAGACGGCTATTTGGGAGGGTCACGTGGAAACGTCTCAGGGGGAAAACGTTCGCTCCGACACACACACTACATCTACTGGTCCCTGCGGTATAGAGGATTATGGACAATGGTGATCTCACCCAACCCCCAGTTAACATGGTATAACCTGAACCAATTCATTTCATCAAGGGTTCAACTATTTAATATGGGAGAGAACTTGGGAATAAAAGACAGATATTTACATGGCATTCAGATTCAGATTCAGACAATTTTAATGTCCTCAAAGAGGCAATTCATCCGCAGTCATAAAACATATAACATATAAAAAAATATGTAATAAATAGCAAAGGATATTTACAAACAAATAGGCAGGGTAAGTGCTGTTTCATAGTGCCAAGAGCAATTAGTCCAGCATTTGTTACGTTTCAGAATTGCATTCGGAATCAAAGAGTACTTGGCCCTATTTTGTTAAACCTCGGATAGTCTGTACCTGCGTCCAGAGGGAATGAGCTGGAACTCAGGGTGGAGTGGATGGGAAGAGTCAACCGCTATTTTATTGGCCTTCTGGAGGGATCTGCCCAGGTAGAGAGATGACAGTTCTGGCTGTTTCTGCCCCATTATTTCTCCACAAGTCCTGACTATCTTGCCCACCCTATTTTTCTGTGCAACCTTGATATTCCCAAACCAGCAGATTAAGCAGTAGGACAGAATTCTCTCAATTAATGATTTATAATAGAGAACCATGATGGTTAGATCAACATTAAAACAGTGCAGTTTCTGTAGGAAATACAGTCTCTGTTGGCCTTTCTTAAAAATAGCATCAGGACACAGATCCCAGGACAGCTGGTTGTCAATGACTAGCCCAAGGTATTTGTACTCCTCCACTATTTCAATGGGCTCACCTTTTGTCAGCGATGGTGTGTGCATGGTAATGTTCCTTCGAAAGTCAATCACCACGTCCTTTGTTTTTGATGAATTTCAAATTGGATGGGATGATTCACACCAGACAGTAAAGTCATTTATAGCTGGTCCGTGCTCCGTCTCATCCCCTATGAGAAGACTGACCAAAGCAGTATCGTCAGCATATTTGATCAGGTGGCGCCCTGGGAACCGGCTCAGGCAGCTGTCTGTATACAGTATGTATAGTACTGGTGAAAGAACACTGCCCTGTGGGGTTCCAACTGAAGTAGTGTGCACCTCAGATAGTGTGTTGCCAACTCGTACCTGCTGAGACCTATCAGTTAGGAGGTTGGTGATCCATGTGATAAGAATAGCGTCATGTCCGAAGTCTCCGCTCAGTCTGCCCGCGAGGACCAACGAATTGGTTGTGTTAAATGCCGAGGAGATAGGCACATGGGTTTTACCTCCCTCCAAATGCATGTACACCAGATGTAAGAGCGAAAGGATGGCATCATATGACCCCCTCTCTGACAGGTATGCAAATTGGAGGGGGTCAAGAAGGTGACTGGTGGTGTTGATGATGTATGTCTTGATGATCTTTTCAAGAGATTTAATCAGAAGAGAGGTCAGAGCGACAGGTCTGTAATCATTTGATGCAGACGGATGAGAGGTTTTTGGGACAGGTACAATAGATTTTTTCCCATAAAAATGGAAATTTACAACGTATCCAGGGACCGCTGAAAGAGAGAGCAGAAGACACCGCACAGCTGAGTGGAGCAGCACTTGGGTTCTAGACTCAATTACAGACATGGGTTCTAAAGAGAGAAAGTCTGTGGAGAGTCATTAAGTTACTCTGTGATCGACATTAGTTGTTTCAAGGACGGATATTCTCTTTGGACATGTAGAATCTCTATTTCTTTGTTTTGTTTTCTTGAGGAAACATGAATATGTTAGTATAAAGTAGTGATTTTTGTGCCTTTGCACTCTTAAAGAAATACAAGGTCCATAAAGTTGACAAAGTAAACATGAACATAAGGTTGTGAAGGTAAATGTATAGTTTGAACACTAAGGTGAGAATAAGGTCATTGCGGAGAACAGCCTTGGGCCAAACACAAAAGACGACAACCAATGCAAGACAATAACATCAGAATTTGAATTACAGTTAAATGTGAATATAAAAAGCCATTTTCCTTTATATCACAGCTACCTCAACTTGAATCAATACATCCACTTACCAATTATTACGCTTATAAAGATTCTTATAACACCCAGTTTATTTTGTGTATTTGAATGGCTCTCCTGATTCGTGGACCTTGACCAAGCCTAACCATAGAATAGATGTGAATACATGAGTGTGTCTACAAGTAATGACAATTTTAGATTTGGAATAAAAGGTTACTGAAGTGATGATTAATGATATTGAACATAAAAATTCACCTTGAGACTCTCTGGCGAGGCTTTTGCTAAGACAAATACATGAATCCATTACTAATGACCGTTAATGTGTATATGCTCTGTGTAATTTCCCAGTTTCATATTTTAATAACAGGGATTTAATGAATTGGTATTTAGAAATGGAACTATCTCCATATACTCATTTAATACCATTACTGACCAAATTAACCTTGTGCCGGGCTTAATTACGTTTAGTTCCATTTGGTTGATCATGCAATTTAGATAGAGGAGGATGTTACAAGTGGACAAGCTCAAAATGCAATGCTTTTATGGAGTTTGTGTAGCTCTTGCAGCTTGCTAGGGAAGTACTCCATTATTTCACACTTAAAGGGATACGTTATGTTTTACTAAAGTGCAATGGACATGAATGTGGATTCTAAATAATAAATGAATGATAAACTGAGACCATATTTTACAAGTATTACATTAGCCAAGATGTAACGTGCACATCCATAATGAGATAGCTGTTAACCAAATGTTGCAGAAGAACCACAACAACACAGACGCAGTGAGGTAGCTAAAGACCACAGCATCAATATCACCGTGACATTTTTCCCCTCGTTTGATTAAAACTCACACTCCGACAAGCTGTCAACTGTCTGTCTTTCATCCGTCTACGTTGAGCCGTACGACATTATTCAAACGAGAGTCTGAATTCTAATGAGAATTCAATTGACATCTTATTGTTGAGTCTGGAGATGTAAATCAATTTAAATGAGTTATTGTACTGCAGACCTGGGTTCAAATAGTATTTGAAATCTTTGAAATACTTTTAGTGTTGGCCTGCCCCGAGTGCCAGATGGGCAGGGTTTGCAGTTTTGTGGCTATTCTATTGGTTCAACTGCGCCAGGCAAGCTCAATAAATCCCTGCTAAACTATTTCAAATTATTTTAAATATTATTTGAACCCAGATCGGCTGTACTGTATGCGTGTGGAGCTTTGGATCGCTACAGTCTAAGTCTAAGCTATGGGAGGAGAGAAGAGAGAGAGAGAGAGAGCATTGGGTCCGACGAGAACGGCCATCAATACACTGATACACCTCGTCATAAATCCTTACGGTGCAGGAACAATGAGTTGATAAGATCAATGGGCCTTTCACCCCGTAACATTTACAGATTTGATCTAGATCATACCGCTTGCTATCATTATTCTTCTTCTTTACCTCCCCCTCCCCTTCACCATCCAATCTTTATTACATTCGTTTTTCCGACGGTGATGTGTTCACTTTGAAAAATAGGGGATTCAAATGTCAAGAGGAAGGGGTTTTTCTCCCGAGAACAGGACTGTCTCATGAAATCTGATCAACCATCAACCCTCCAGTTCTTCCTTTTGCTAAATAAAGTGTACTTTTTAGTTTCAAGGACCAGTGCGGTCACAATTCTGTTTTTCCTGTGATTGGGAGTCCCATAGGGCAGCGCACAATTGGCCAAGCATCTTCCAGTTTTGACCGGGGTAGGCCGTCATTGTAAATAAGAATTTGTTCTTAACTGACTTGCCTAGTTAAATAAAGGTTAAATAAAAAATGAAATATATCATATTGTACAACAGCTGATGAAACTAACATTGTAAAATAAAATAAAAATGTGATCAGTGTTATTTCCTGATAGTTGCTGGGAGAAAATCTAATCTACACAGGACCTTCTAATCAGAACAGGTGCTTTTAAGTTGTTCAGTTTTTGTTATTCTTTTGTTTTTTGATCTTATGTTTGTTGTGTAGGAAATAATACAGCTTTTACTTTCATTGTTTATTTGTGTTTTCCTGTAAAGCACTATGTGTTGCCTTCCATGTCTGAAATGTGCTGTATGAATAAAGTTTTATTTTATTTCATTTGTGCATTCAGATCACTTGAACGTTTGCTACGTTGCGTAACGGTTTGTACTGAAAGACACATTTTCCCCAAATGTTCTTTTATGTTCTTGAACTGACTTTGAGGTATGTTTGCTGTGTTCGGTGGGTGTGATGAGAAGTGGTTAGAAGCAATGAGAGACATATTTAAAAGGCAGCAGTACATTTTGAACCCAGTATTCAACCCCTCCCCGTATTTCAACTGGTCATTCAGTACAACACCGTTTCCGTTCAATTGAACATTCTATTATGTTTTTATGTACTGAACGTACTTATTACCCAGAAATGATTTGATATAAAAACTGCTGCTTTTGACCTTTTAACATGCATTCTTAAAAAATATTTATAGTGTGTGTTTGTGCATCTGTGCGTGTGCCTGTGTGTACATAGGCTCAAATAAAATAAAATAAAATGTGGTTGGTCACATACACATGGTTAGCAGATGTTAATGCGAGTGTAGCGAAATGCTTGTGCTTCTAGTTCCGACAGTGCAGTAATTTCTAACAAGTAATCTAACAATTTCACAACAACATCGTCTACACACAAGTGTAAAAGGATGATTCGGAATATGTATATATAAATATATGGATGAGTGATTGCCGTGCATCATAGGCAAGATGCAGTAGATGGTATAGAGTACAGTATATACATATTAGATGAGTAATGTAGGGTATGTAAACATTATATAAAGAGGCATTGTTTAAAGTGACTAGTGATGCATTTATTACATCCAATTATTAATTAATAAAGTGGCTAGAGATTTTGAGTCTATGTTTATATGTTGCCAGCAGCCACTCTGTGCTAGTGATGGCTGTTTAACCATCTGATGGCCTTGAGATAGAAGCTGTTTTTCAGTCGTTCAGTCCCAGCTTGATGCACCTGTACTGACCTCGCCTTCTGGATGATAGCGGGGTGAACAGGCAGTGGCTCGAGTGGTTTTTGTCCTTGATGATCTTTTTGTCCTTCCTGTGACATCGGGTAATGTAGGTGTTCTGGAGGGCAGGTAGTTTGCCCCTGGTGATGCGTTGTGCAGACTGCACTACCCTCTGGAGAGCCTTACGGTTGTGGGCGGAGCAGTTGCCATACCAGGCGGTGAGTGTTTTCACTGACAAGCCTCATTTCTTCAGCCTCCTGAGGTGCTGTTGTGCCTTCTTCACCACGCTGTCTGTGTGGGTGGACCATTTCAGTTTGTCCGTGATGTGTACGCCGAGGAACTTAGAACTTTCCACCTTCTCCACTACTGTCCCGTCGATGTGGATAGGGGGGTGCTCCCTCTGCTGTTTCCCGAAGTCCACGATCATCTCCTTTGTTTTGTTGACTTTGAGTGTGAGGTTATTTTCCTGACACCCTCACCTCCTCCCTGTAGGCTATCTCATCGTTGTTGGTAATCAAGCCTACCACTGTAGTGTTGTCTGCAATCTTGATGATTGAGTTGGAGGTGTGCATGGCCACGCAGTCATGGGTGAACAGGGAGTACAGGAGAGGGCTGAGAACGCACCCTTGTGGGGCCCCAGTGTTGAGGATCAGCTCGGTGGAGATGTTGTTTCCTAACCTCACCATCTGGGGGCGCCCCGTCAGAAAGTCCAGGACCCAGTTGCACAGGGCGGGGTCGAGACCCAGGGTCTCAAGCTTAATGACAAGTTTGGAGGGTAATATGGTGTTGAATGCTGAGCTGTAGTCGATGAAAAGCATTCTTACATAGGTATTCCTCTTGTCCAGATGGGTTAGGGCAGTGTGCAGTGTGATTGCGATTGTGTCGCCTGTGGACCTATTGGGGCGGTAAGCAAATTGGAGTAGGTCTAGGGTATCAGGTAGGGTGGAGGTGATAGGATCCTTGACTAGTCTCTCAAAGCACTTCATGATGACAGAAGTGAGTGCTACGGGGTGGGGCGATAGTCGTTTGGCTCAGTTACCATAGCTTTCTTGGGAACAAGGGCAATGGTGGCCTCTTGAAGCATGTGGGCACAGCAGACTGGGATAGGGATTGATTGAATATGTCCTGGTCTGCGCATGCTCTTAGGACGCGTTAGGGATGCCGTCTTGGCCAGCAGCCTTGCGAGGGTTAACATGTTTAAATGTTTTTCTGGTAGTGTGCCGTGTCAGTGGCACTGTATTGTCCTCAAAGCGAGCAAAGAAGTTGTTTAATTTGTCTGGGAGCAAGACGCGACGGGGCTGGTTTTCTTTTTGTCATCCGTGATTGAGTGTAGACCCTTCCACATATGTCTTGTGTTTGAGCCTTTGAATTGTGACTCTACTTTGTCTCTATACTGATGCTTAGCTAGTTCGAATGCCTTGCGGAAGGAATAGCTACACTGTTTGTATTCGGTCATGTTTTCGGTTGCCTTGCCATGATTAAAAGCAATGGTTCGCGCTTTCAGTTTTGCATGAATGCTACCATCAATCCACGGTTTCTGGTTAGGGAAAGTTTTAATAGTCGCGGTGGGTACAACATCACCAATGCACTTGCTAATAAACTCGCTCACCGAGTCAGCGTATACATGCATGAAGAAACCGGGTGGCTGTACCGACTCTGATAACATATCCCAAGTGAGCCATGTTTCCATGAAACAGAGAATGTTACGATCTCTGATGTCTCTCTGGAAGGCAACCCTTGCTCGAATTTTGTCTACCTTGTTGTCAAGAGACTGGACATTGGCGAGTAGTATACTCGGGAACAGTGATAGATGTGCCCGTCTACGGAGCCTGACCAGAAGACCGCTCCGTCTGCCACTTCTGCGGCGCCGTTGTTTTGGGATCAGATCCATTGTCCTGGGTGGTGGTTACGAACAGCGGATCCGCTTCGTATTCCTGGTCCTATTCCTGGTCGTAATGTTGGTAAGTTGACGTTGCTCTTATATTCAATAGTTCTTCCCGGCTGTATGTAATAAGACTTCAGATTTCCTGGGGTAACAGTGTAAGAAATAATACATATAAAAAAAAAAATACTGTATAGTTCCCTAAGAACGCGAAGCGAGGCGACCATCTCTGTCGGCGCCATCTTGCATTTTGTGGTTGTGTGTGTTCTTGTACACGTGTGCGTTCATGTACGTACCAAGGCTGACTGGTAATAAGGAAGCCAGCACTTTCAATAACCTTGACGGACAGATTAAAAAGAGGATTCAACAGCACTTCTTCCCATGAGCACTCCACACACACACACACACACACACACACACACACACACACACACACACACACACACACACACACACACATACACACACACACACACACACACACACACACACACACAGGCATTGCCGTTTCTCCCTGAACTGTCACTTATTTTCAGGATGCAGGTTAGCAAAGACAGGGTACAGCATAGAAATATAATGACTAAAATGGACATTCCTAGTCAAGTGTAACAATGAAATTGTCGTGTCTGTTCTTGCGCTTCTACTTCTAAGGGGTTCAGAACCATTTATCCCCTGATGGGAATGGGAGAGATGCACTATCCAGTCTATGCTATTTGTATCTTGTACGTCGCACTCATGGTTACCATTGACGCAGGAGGGGACCTCTGTTATGCGAGTGATAGTGTTGTCTAATGAATGGTGTGTGTCCCACCTCCTGTTCCTCACTGTCATCCTCATCAACCCGCTCACCCCCCTCCCACCTGTTTGGTGTCTCTCTTCCCCTCTTTTCCCTCTCTCCCTCCTCGTCTGGGTATCGTCTCTCTTCCCCTCCTCTCCCTCTCTTCCTCCTCATCCAGGTAGCGTCTCTCTACCCCTCCTCTGCCTCTCTCCCTCCTCGTCTGGGTAGTGTCTCTCTTCCCCTCCTCTCCCTTTCTCCCTCCTCGTCCGAGTGGCCTTGTCAATCCCCATCAGCTTCCTGAATCCTCCAGTTCCTCGGAACGCTCCGGAGCATTCCAAGGCCGGGGGCTTAGATCCCGATCCCGCTCTGAGTCTCACAGAGGCTTTACGGAGTGAGCCAGCCCTTTGAAGGTTCACAACGTAGCTCCGAGGCACATAGTATAAAAATCTAACTGCTCAACACGGCCAGGTTCACAGGTGAATCTAGGAAAGAAAAGTTCCTGATGTGAATCCAACAGACAGAGAGAGACTGCAGAGGAGGAGAGGAGGAGTGGTGGAGTGAAGCAGAGGTGTAGTGGAGGAGAGGAGGAGTGGTGGAGTGGAGTGGGGGAGAGGAGGAGTGGTGGAGTGGAGGAGAGGAGGAGTGGTGGATTGGTGGAGGAGAGGAGTAAAGGAGTGCCAAATGTCTTGCCGTTTGTCTCCGATGATTATTCAGTCGTTATTCAAGATAAAGAAGATGTCATTTCCAAACAAAGGGGCAAGAGACTAATCATTATTTTAGTGTTGGACCTTGATAGGCAAATGTTACAGACTTGTACCTTTAGAGAAAAAACACATGATTTCACATGTGAAATCATATGAAAACATGTTTTAGAACAATTCACATGTAAGACAGGGGTGGACAATTCCAGTCTTCGAGGGCCTGATTGGTGTCACAGTTTTACCCCAGCCCCAGCTAACACACCTGACTCCAATAATCACCTAATCATGATCTTCAGTTTAGAATTAAATTTGATTAATCAGCTGTATTTGCTAGGGATGGGGGGGAAAGTGTGACACAAATCAGGCCCCCGAGGACTGGAGTTGCCCACCCCTGCTTAAGGTCTACAATATCATAATTGGAAATATTGTAATTGCTAACTAGTTGAGTTAACTGCATTTAATTGCCTCGTAATCACTACACGCATTGCCCTCATGCTACCCAATAGCAGTGGATATTTACCCTTAAGACCATGAAACAAAGTAAACATACTCCCTGGAATTTCCATGATTTGGTCTGAATGTCAGACAAGGGCATTAGTGCAACTAGGTGGGCCAGGACTAAGGATGAAAAGGTCAAAGAGGATTCCAGACATACCAAAAATAATCTGCCGGAAATCTATAAACCCTTTTTAGAGAGAGTGAAGCATTCATTTACACTCCATTTGTTTATAAACACTAAATCAACATTGTTTCGGGTAAATCACCAATGTTTCAGCCTCAATGTGCCTCCTTCAGGGTAATGTCACTAATGCTTGAACCAGGGTATGTAGACAAAACAGTGCAATTAGTGCAACCAATGAAAATAGTGAGGGGTGTGTCATAATTATTGGCCTGAATTGAATGAATTGAGTGAAACTGTTAAAAGACAATAGTTTACAGCATATTGAATATATTAGGCTATTGTTATCATTATCATTAGCATAAGATTAGCATCAACATACATTATTGTTTAATTTAATTTCACATATTCTGTACAGTACCAGTCAAAAGTTTGGACACACCTACTCATTCCAGGGGTTTTCTTTATTTGGACTATTTCCTACATTGTAGAATAATAGTGAAGACATATTAAGTAACACATATGGAATCATGTGGTAACCAAAAAAGTGTTAAACAAATCAAAATATATTTTATATTTGAGATTCTTTAAAGTAGCAACCCTTTGCCTTGATGGCAGCTTTGCACACTCTTGGCATTCTCTCAACCAGTTTCATGAGGAAGTCATCTGGAATGCATTTCAATGAACAGGTGTGCCTTGTTAAAAGTTAATTTATGGAATTTCTTATTTGGTGAAAGACCAAGTCCATTTTATGGCAAGAACAGCTCAAATAAGCAAAGAGAAACTAAAGTCCATCATTACTTTAAGACATGAAGATCAGTCAATAAGGACAATTTCAAGTGCAGTCACAAATACTATCAAGCGCTATGATGAAACTGGCTCTCATGAGGACCGTCACAGGAAAGGTAGACCCAGAGTTACCTCTGCTACAGAGGATAAGTTAATTAGAGTTTCCAGCCTCAGAAATTGCAGCCCAAATAAATGCTTCCCAGAGTTCAAGTAACAGGCACATCTCAACATCAACTGTTCAGAGGAGACGTGTGAATCAGGCCTTCAAGGTCGAATTGCTGCAAAGAAACCACTACTGAAGGACACCAATAAGAAGATGAGACTTGCTTGGGCCAAGAAACACGAGCAATGGACTTTAGACCAGTCCTTTGGTCGGATGAGTCCAAATTTTAGATTTTTGGTTCCAACCGCCACGTCTTTGTGAGACGCCGAGTAGGTGAATGGAAGATCTCTGCATGTGTGGTTCCCACCGTGAAGCATGGAGGAGGAGGTGTGATAGTGTGGGGGCGCTTTGTTGGTGACACTGTCTGTGATTTATTTAGAATTCAAAGCACACTTAACCAGCATGGCTACCACAGCATTCTGCAGCGGTACGCCATCCCATCTGGTTTGCGCTTAGTGGGATTATCATTTGTTTTCAACAGGATAATTACACAACACACCTCCAGGCTGTGTAATGGTTATTTGACCAAGAAGGAGAGTGATGGAGTGTTGCATCAGATGAACTGGCCTCCACAATCACCCGACCTCAACCCAATTGAGATGGTTTGGGATGAGATGGACCGCAGAGTGAAGGAAAAACAGCCAACAAGTGCTCAGCCTATGTGGAAACTCCTTCAAGACTGTTGGAAAAGCATTCCAGGTGAAGCTGGTTGAGAGAATGCCAAGAGTGTGCAAAGCTGTCATCAAGGCAAAGGGTGGCTACTTTGAAAAATCTAAAATATATTTTGATTTGTTTAACACTTTTTTGGTTACTACCTGATTCCATATGTGTTATTTCATAGTTTTGATGTCTTCACTATTATTCTACAATGTAGAAAATCGCAAAAATAAAGAAAAACCTTTCAATTTGTAGATGTTTTCAAACTTTTGACTGGTACTGTATTATTAATTGTTTACAATGTCATTAAATATTTGTTACATGTAATCTTTTGGTTCAACTATAATGCATAATAAGCATCATCAA